>NC_069500.1:552766935-553066935 GCF_027579735.1 Bombina bombina
GGGTGTCCATACCTTTTGGACACCTATACCCACTCTCTAAACCAGAACTAGAGCACTTAAAGGTTTACATTGACGACAATCTTAAAAAAGGGTTCATTAGACCTAGTACCTCCCCCGCCGGTGCAGGTATGTTTTTTGTGACCAATAAGGATGGTACACTCAGGCCTATAATAGATTATAGAATGGAAGATAAACAAGGGGCGCCAACATAGTGTGAATCGTTCAAACAACAAATATAAAAGTGATGTGCAAAAAACTACTCACAAGGAAAGTGGCACCTTAAATGAATAAGGTGCGATAAAGCAGGCTGACATTCAAATTCCAGCAGTCAGTACGCTGGAGGTCTCACCCAGAGGACCTGTGGAATCCAGATAGGCGTCTAGAAAGTAGCACCCACGTTTTTTAGGGCCAATGGCCGGACCAGGTGAGCTGCAAGCTGATAGGTGTTCTCCTGCTGCACTCACGCCACCGAGACTTTTCTCCAAAAACGACAGTGTCAGTGTATGAAAGGTTCCGTGGTAAAAGTCCTGTTTCAAAAACAAGTGGATCGTGGAAAGAAGCAAAAATACCGGGTCGTGGTATAAAACAAACAGTATTTATTTTGCAACGCGTTTCTCAGTCTATTCCAGACCGTTTCATCAGGCATGCCTGATGAAACGGTCTGGAATAGACTGAGAAACGCGTTGCAAAATAAATACTGTTTGTTTTATACCACGACCCGGTATTTTTGCTTCTTTCCACGATCCACTTGTTTTTGAAACAGGACTTTTACCACGGAACCTTTCATACACTGACACTGTCGTTTTTGGAGAAAAGTCTCGGTGGCGTGAGTGCAGCAGGAGAACACCTATCAGCTTGCAGCTCACCTGGTCCGGCCATTGGCCCTAAAAAACGTGGGTGCTACTTTCTAGACGCCTATCTGGATTCCACAGGTCCTCTGGGTGAGACCTCCAGCGTACTGACTGCTGGAATTTGAATGTCAGCCTGCTTTATCGCACCTTATTCATTTAAGGTGCCACTTTCCTTGTGAGTAGTTTTTTGCACATCACTTTTATATTTGTTGTTTGAACGATTCACACTATGTTGGCGCCCCTTGTTTATCTTCCATTCTAGACACCCTGACCCATCGCACCGCGGGACACAAGAGGAGCACGCCAAACACCTGAACACATCACCGTTCACATATTAGGATTGGACACTTATTTTTTACATCACAGCAATTTTTGGGACATTGATAAGTACTTTTTTTTATATTTTACTAATCGCCACAAATATCATTGTTTATCTGTGATATCTGATTATTTCAATGTATCACTAATATTATACACAAATTGTCCTGAGCACTTGTTTTACACACCATTTATTTTCGTCATTATTATAAATTTTTTACACATACCAAACACTGTGCTGTTTATAAAAATATTTTTTTTTTTTTTTTTTTTTTTTTTTTTTTTTTATGCATACGGGTACAAACCCAATCATAAAGTGGTAGGTCCCACTTTGATAACCTGTGTTCCAAGCGCATCCTCTTAAGTTTTTTCCTCCTCAGGAATTTCTTTTTATAATAGATTATAGAGAGTTGAACAAACGCACTAGGAAAAACAGATATCCACTTCCATTAATCCCAGAATTAATAGAAAGATTACGAGGTTCCTCGTTTTTAACTAAGTTGGATCTCAGAGGAGCTTACAATCTTATCAGAATAAGAGCTGGGGACGAATGGCTTACAGCATTCAGGACTAGATATGGTCTTTATGAATATACTGTAATGCCATTCGGACTGTGTAATGCCCCAGCTACATTTCAATGTTTTATAAATGACATCTTCAGGGACATACTGGATCTTTATGTCATAGTTTATTTAGATGACATTCTGATCTACTCCTCTGATTTGACCCAACACAGAAATCATGCCAAAGAAGTTCTGCTCAGGTTAAGGCACAATAAACTTTATGCTAAACCTGAAAAATGCATATTTGAAGCAAAAAACATAACCTTCTTGGGTTACAATATCACGGAACAGGGTGTATCTATGGATAACAAAAAAGTTTGTGCTATACTTGAGTGGCCCACTCCCTCCTCCAGGAAGGATGTGCAGTGCTTCCTTGGATTCTCTAACTTTTATAGGAAGTTTATACCAGGATTCGCTGCTATCAGTAAACATCTTACAGATCTTACTAAATTACAATCTAACTTCTCCTGAACTCCCCAAGCTCAAGAAGCTTTTGACTTCCTAAAACAGAAGTTCTCCTCAGAACCCATTCTGAGATATCCTGATCTAAATCACCAGTTTGTTTTGGAAGTCGATGCCTCGGAATACGCTATAGGGGCTATCCTATCCCAAAGGCCCTCTTGTAAGGAACCTCTCCATCCAGTGGCCTACTACTCCAGAGTCCTCCAACCGGCAGAAAGGAACTACCCTGTAGGAGAGAAGGAGTTACTAGCGATTAAAAGTTCGTTTGACCACTGGCGACATCTTCTAGAAGGTGCTGTACATCCTATAGTCATATTTACCGACCAGAAAAACTTGCAGTATCTTCAAACTAATAAGACTCTTTCCTCAAGACAACTGCGATGGAGTCTTTACTTCTCGAGATTCCGTTACAACATCTCTTATAGACCAGGAGATAAGAACGGAAAAGCAGATGCCCTTTCCCGATTGCCTATCAACCGTTACCCAGAAAATCCACCATCTACAGTCATCCCTCAAGAATGTTTCATTGGATTAGTTACAACTCAGATCAAAGCAGATCAAATTGCTAACACTGAGATTCCTCTAGATGAACTCACGTTACATTCTGACGGGTTATACTACAAAGAGAAGAAGCTGTATATACCTCCTAACCTTCGCCAAACTTTACTACAACAGGTCCATGACTCACCCCTAGCAGGACATATGGGCGTGGAAAAAACCACAGAACTACTCCTCCGATCCTACTGGTGGCCAGGTCTCAGACAATCTGTTCGTAAACATTTGTCCGACTGTGTCACTTGTGCTACTTCCAAACATGCAAAACAGTGACCCTTTGGGTTCTTACAACCCTTACCAGTGCCTGATAAACCGTGGGAGAAAATTTCCATGGATTTTATAGTAGATCTCCCTAGATCTAATGGATTCAACACCATCCTTGTTGTAACAGACCTCTTCTCCAAAATGGCTCATTTTGTTCCCACAACTGCCTTGCCTACCTCTAAGATTACTTCTGACTTATTCCTCAAAGAAATCGTATGGTTGCATGGTATTCCCAAGTCTGTTGTAAGTGATCGTGGAACACAGTTCACGTCCAGGTTTTGGAGGAATCTCTGTAAATCTCTCCATATAGAACAATGCCTCACAACTTCCTTCCACCCACAGTCCAATGGACAAACTGAAAGAGTGAATCAAAGCATTGAACAATATTTACGCTGTTATTGTTCCCAAGAACAACATACATGGGAGGATTATCTCCATTTAGCGGAATTTGCTCATAACAATCATGTAAATACATCAACTGGATTCACTCCTTTCTTTATCAATTACGGGTTACATCCTCGCTCTGACCTTTTACCTAAAATAGATACACCCTGCCCTCAGGTGAATGACACCATAAATGACATCTCTCGAGTTTTTACATCAGTAAAGACGCACATTCTTGATTCCCAAGCTACACAAAGTAAATACTACAATTTGAGACATAGACCCGGACCTAACTACACGGTAGGTAAACGAGTTTGGTTATCAACTAAGAACTTGAAATTGCATTACCCATGTAAGAAACTTGGTCGTACTTTTATTGGACCATTCATCATCTCTTCAATCTCAAATCCTCTTACTGTTACTTTGGATCTTCCACCTTCGCTGAAGGTGCACCCTACCTTTCATATATCTCTGATAAAGCCGTGTCGTTCAGATGTATCACCACTCACTCATCTTCCAGGTATCCCGGCATCGGATGATCAAGAGGAGTTCCAGGTGCACAGTATCATAGACTCTCGGCTTATTCGTGGGCAGTTGTTTTACCTAGTTCGTTGGATGGGATTTGGTCAAGAAGAAGACTCATGGGATCCTGTCTCCAATCTTTCCGAACCCAGGTTGATCTCTCAGTTCCATCGAAGGCATCCAGACAGACCTCGTCCTTGAAACCTCGCTGTGGTTTCTTTGGGGGGGGCTGTGTAAGGAAATCCGTTTTCCCTTACACTGTACCTTTAAACAGACTCCTCCTCCTCCCTATAAATGATCACAGCCTGCCTATCTAGTTGCTGGATTATTGAAGTTGTTTAGCAATTCCTGCAGCAACATACAACTAGCCTAAGGACCTTAGAAATTACTCCTATCTTCGCCTTACTAACCTTTTTCTACACTGTGTCCCACCGCAGCTTGTTCCGTGCTTGGCTCTCCTCTCTCAGCTGCACTGACTGAGATGCACGGAGCTGCGGCTATGTCATCAGCTACCGCCCGCTCCTGTCAGCAGCGTCTCTCTCACACACACTGAAGCCGGAGTTGCGGTCAGTTCCTACAAACAATCACGGGGACATTCAACTGCTCAAGCGAGGCTGGTGAGGTATGAACATTCAATTCCTTTGTTTCTTGCCACCAGTAATCACCCTGTATTCTTAGCTACACCGGAACACAGCTGATTACATACTGGCAATATCAAGTCACTTTGTCAACCTGGGAATTACCTATTAAGCAGGGTTAACATTGTGGCACAAAAACATATTTTTGTTATAAGGATTATGTGAAACCTATTAACTTGAACTACAACTCTTGACATTGTTGATAGAGATATATAAACAAGAACTTTACATTACCTTACATAATAATCCAGCCAGAAAAGATAGACAGGGCATATCAAACTCGGAACAGAGTTTTATTTTTTGGTTATTTACTCAGGTCCTGTTACTCATATATCTGGAAATGGAGCCAACCACTATGGCAGACCATTTAAAAAGCTTGTCTGACAGGGTTGATCATTTAGCTAACTCATTTCGTGAATTGCAGGTAGAGAATCAGGCACTAAAAGCCTGTCTTAGAGAAACATTAGCAGCCAAACCAGCTGCAACAGAACATTCTCCTGAACCTGCTGTTTCAACTCCTGAAAGGTTCTCTGGTAATAGAGTACAGTTTAGAGAATTCAGGAATTCCCGCTTACTCATGTTTCAACTTAAACCCAAAACCTATGCCACAGAAAGAACCAGAGTACTAACTGTAATCTATTACCTTAGAGGTGAGCCAAGGGCTTGGGCAGATGCCTTCTTTGAAAAAGAAGACCCTATCTTGGGATCGCTAGAAGCTTTTTTTTCTGAGATGTCAATTCTTTATGATGATCCTTACAAACAGATATCTTCAGAAAATAATCTGCGTGCTCTAAAACAGTCCAAAAACCCTGTTGAAACTTATATCACTCAATTTAAGATTTATGCAAGAGATGCTATGTGGAATGAGATATCTCTCAAAAATCAATTTCGTCTTGGGTTAAGTGAAGAGCTTAAGGACGAAATATCACGCATAGGGATACCTGAGACCCTGGAAGAATTCTATACAGTCGCTATCTCCATAGACAGGCGTCTCAGAGAGAGACGTAGTGAGAGAATGGGTGTTGCAAAGAGGCTGTCTGTATTACCTACTACAGCTACAAAGGACCTGCCACAACCTATGGAGATAGGGTTCATAAAAGGCCCTCTATACGCACAGGAGAAAATGAAAAGGAAGAATTTAAACCTATGCCTATATTGTGCATCCCCCAAACATGAGGTAAAATACTGCCCCCAACTGGCAAAACAAAAACTAGGTAAGAATACACAACCTGAACTTGGTATTTTTTTAAGCTTGTTTCTACCTCATGTCTCACAATTCCTGTCATTCTACAGTGGGAATCCTGCAAGATCCAGACGACAGCTCTAATTGATACCGGATCTTGCGGAAACTTCATTGAAATGAAATTTGTGTTAAATAATAAAATACCTATGATTTCAAAGCAAACTCCAGTCTCTGTCAAAGTCATTGACGGTAGTATACTATCAAGTGGGCCTCTCACACACCAGACAATACCTTTGACTATACACATAGACAACCATAACTCTGATATGATATCACTAGATGTTATTTCTTCCCCCATGTTCAGGGTAATCCTTGGCATAAATTGGTTGAGGATCCACAAACCAATTATAGATTGGGCACACTTAACCCTTTCTTTCCCCGATCAAGTAGAAAGAGCACAGTTGTCTAACAGCTCTATTCTCCTCTCTGTAACATGCAATGAACACCTCATTCCTGCAGCAACATACAACTAGCCTAAGGACCTTAGAAATTACTCCTATCTTCGCCTTACTAACCTTTTTCTACTCTGTGTCCCACCGCAGCTTGTTCCGTGCTTGGCTCTCCTCTCTCAGCTGCACTGACTGAGACGCACGGAGCTGCGGCTACGTCATCAGCTACCGCCTGCTCCTTTCAGCAGCGTCTCTCTCACACACACTGAAGCCGGAGTTGCAGTCAGTTCCTACAAACAATCACCGGAACATTCAACTGCTCAAGCGAGGCTGGTGAGGTATGAACATTCAATTCCTTTGTTTCTTGCCACCAGTAATCACCCTGTATTCTTAGCTACACCGGAACACAGCTGATTACATACTGGCAATATCAAGTCCCTTTGTCAACCTGGGAATTACCTATTAAGCAGGGTTAACATTGTGGCACAAAAACATATTTTTGCTATAAGAATTATGTGAAATCTATTAACTTGAACTACAACTCTTGACATTGTTGATAGAGATATATAAGCAAGAACTTTACATTACCTTACATATATATATATATATATATATACAGTATATAAATATCTATTTCTTTCATGTAATTGGCAAGAGTCCATGAGCTAGTGACGTATGGGATATACAATCCTACCAGGAGGGGCAAAGTTTTCCAAACCTCAAAATGCCTATAAATCCACCCTCACCACACCCACAATTCAGTTTTACAAACTTTGCCTCCTATGGAGGTGGTGAAGTAAGTTTGTGCCTTAGATTTCTACATTGACATGCGCTTCTCAGCTTTTTTGAAGCCTGATTCCTCTCAGAGTACAGCGAATGTCAGAGGGACGTGAAAAGAGTATCACCTATTGAATGCGATGATTTTCCTAACGGGGGTCTATTTCATAGGTTCTCTGTTATCGGTCGTAGAGATTCATCTCCTACCTCCCTTTTCAGATCGATGATATACTCTCATATACCATTACCTTTACTGATAACTGTTTCAGTACTGGTTTGGCTATCTGCTATATGTGGATGGGTGTCTTTTTTGGTAAGTATGCTTTTTATTACTTAAGACACCCCAGCTATGGTCTGGCACTTTATGCATTTATATAAAGTTCTAAATATATGTATTGTACTTATATTTGCCATGAGTCAGGTTCATGTATTTCCTTGTGCAGACTGTCAGTTTCATATTTGGGAAATAAACATATTAAGAAATATTTTTTTCTTACCTGGGGTTTAGTCTATTTTTCAAATTGACTACTTTTTTCTATTGTTGGCGCCAAAAAAAATTTCACTTACGTTGTGCATCATACTTGGCGCCAAATTATTCATTTGTTTTATACCCCATTGCTGTTTGCCTCTTGCCTTTTTCTATGTCAGAGGGCTATGCTGTTTGCATTGTTTTCCCATTCCTGATACTGTCATATAAGGAAATTGATCATTTTGCTTTATATGTTGTTTTTTCTTTTACATTTTGCAAGATGTCTCAATCTGATCCTGTCTCAGAAGTATCGGTTGGAACTTTGCTGCCTGACATCGGTTTTACCAAAGCTAAGTGCATTTGTTGTAAGATTGTGGAAATTATATATGTAATAGTTGTCATGATAAACTTTTACATGCAGAGAATGTATCCATCAGTAATAGTACATTACCAGTTGCAGTTCCTTCAACTTCTAATGTACATGATATACCTATGAATTTAAAAAAAAATTGTTACTGATTCTATTCAGAAGGCTTTGTCTGCATTCCCACCTTCTAATAAATGTAAACGGTCTTTTAAAACTTCTCATAAAGTTTATGAAATTTCAAATGACCAACAACATAATGATTTATCCTCCTCTGATGAGGATCTATCTGATTCAGAAGATCCCTCCTCAGACATTGACACTGACAAATCTACTTATTTGTTTAAAATAGAGTATATTTGTTCTTTGTTAAAAGAAGTGTTAATTACTTTGGATATTGAGGAAGCTATTCCTCTTGACATTAAGATTAGTAAAAGTTTAAATGCTGTTTTTAAACCTCCTGTGGTTACTCCAGAGGTTTTTCCTAATCCTGATGCTATTTCTGATATGATTTCTAAGGAATGGAATAAGCCAGGTACTCCTTTTATTCCTTCTTCAAGGTTTAAAAAATGTGTATCCTTTACCAGCAATTTCTATAGAGTTTTGGTTAAAGATCCCCAAAGTTGATGAAGCTATTTCTACTCTTGCTAAACGTACCACTATTCCTATGGAAGATAGTACTTCTTTTAAAGATCCTTTAGATAGGAAACTTGAATCCTATCTAAGGAAAGCCTATTTATATTCAGGTCATCTTCTCAGGCCATAGTTACTATGGAGGAGATAAAAACAGAGAACCAATTTGGAATAGAAATAGAAATCAAAATTGGAGACAAAATAGAGATTCAGACACCAGTATGAGGAATACCCAATATACACTAAAAAAGTCCAACTATTGGCAGACACGAGAACTCCATCAAAAGGTGAATGAGTATAACCCAAGGAATAGATATATCGAAAACACAAATAAAAACAAAAACTCCAATAGTAATTGGAGGAATACACCAAAACAGTGGCGCACATATAGCTATCACCAAAATAAAAATAGTGCTAATTATAATTCACCTAAAACTGTCACCTTACAAAATAGATTTCAGCCCCTTACATTTCCTGATCATAATTAGAGAGAAGGCAACTCCGTGCTAAATGACCATTCTATACAAGGCCCAAGTGGCTCAGGAATTACACAACCTCATTTTTTAGAGAGGGATCTAAATTGGGAAGAGGAAAACATACATCACACCCAACAAAATCAAAGAAAAATACGAGCTTCAGAAAACAGGGAGGAAGAGGGAGAGGACTACAGAAATCCAAAAACAAAAAGTTTTTAGCTAAGGATAAAAGTAATATCTTTAATTTGAGTAAGGTTTAATTAACTGAAAAACAGACAGAAGTCCTTAACAAAGGGTTATCCTTCGCCCCCTCCCATAGAGTAAATAAATGCGCATACATTTGTGAGAAATCTGACGGTCAAAAAATGGGTTTTAAGAAACCCCTATGAAAGAAATAACATGATGGAATCAAATAATGAGGATATACAGTCTTTTAAACATTCAAAATTAAGAGAGAAATTGTGATTCTACCCTAAACATATTAAAGGAGGGCCACTAGAAACATTTGAAAAATTAATTACTAATGATATTCAGAATTTAAAAATAGAGAAATTAGGAAATAGATGTTCTAATATAACAAAAGCACAATTGATGGATATAAAGGATCTTGAGATGAATAATACAGTAATAGTGAAGCCGGCAGATAAAGGGGGAGGAATAGTTTTGATGGATAGAGATCACTATCTAAATATGTGTTATCTTTTATTAAATGATACTACAACGTATAAGGTCTTAAAAAGGAATCCAACTGATGATTTTTTAAAAGATTTGAGGACTTTAGTCAATGGAGCGAGAGATTTGGGTATATTGAATGACAAAGAAACTGGTTACTTGATTCCAAAGAATCCAAAAATTCCTCTCCTATATTGCCTTCCAAAAATTCATAAGAATATTAAAAACCCAACAGGTAGACCGATTGTCTCAAGCATTGATTCAATAACTGCAAATTTGTCGGAATATATAGATCTTTATTTACAGGATTATGTGAAGGGTCTTCCTTCATATTTAAAAGACTCAACGGATGTTCTGAGGCTATTAGAGAATATAGAGTGGGATGAGAATTGTCTATTGGCTACATGTGACGTTTCAGCATTGTACACTTGCATTAAACAAAATCTAGGGACCGAAGCTATAGACTTTTATTTAAAGAATGACAGTACCCTGCTGGAAGAACAAAAAACCGTTTTAATTGAGAGTATTAGATTTATCCTCTCCCACAATTATTTTAGTTTTGATGGAAATTTCTATTTACAATTATGTGGTACAGCAATGGGGACCAGATTTGCCCCTAGTTAGGCAAATTTATTTATGGGTCTATGGGAAAGAATTTTTCTGGACTCTACTGATCTGGGGGCAAATCTGGTCTCCTTTAAATGCTTATAGATGATATTTTAATCATATGGAGAGGTAGTAAAGAGGATTTAGAATGGTTCTTTTCAAGGATGAACCAGAATGATAAGAATTTGAAATTCACCTATGAAATACAGAATACCAGTATTAATTTTCTTGTGACAAAGACTTTTTTCAAATCAGTAGATGCCAATAGCTACATTCATGCGGAAAGTTGCCACTTGTATAAATGGAAAAAGAATATTCCAAAAAGCCAATTTATGCGTATTAGAAAAAAATGCATGAATAATTCAGATTATTCTCAACAATCAGAGGTTTTAATGAATAAATTCCTTAAAGGATTACTTTCTGTTATAATTTTTAAGCTAAACAACTAACATATTAAAGTTAATAAACATTAATTAAAACCTACTGACCTATATTTTTCTCCAAAACGAAGTTTCATAACGTTCTAAAAGTTATATCTTTTATTCGCCGATGATGTCACGTTATCCTGCCCACTATTTTCAGCACTGCGTGTTCAAAATACCTAAACCAATAACTTTGTGTTTAATGGCCATTTTGAAACCTAGGTATTGTAAGCGGATTGGTACAGAGCAAAGGATACCCACGGAATGGGTTTGGAAAACAATTAAATTTGCAGACAAGATTTCTGATATACGGTAGAGATATGTTAATGAAATGCTATTGATAAAAAGCGTATTTGGGGTAGTTAGTTAGTAACAGGCATAGAAAATATTTAGTTACAGTGGCCCTTTAATAAAGGGTATAAATCAGAATTAATAAGTAAAGCAAGAGATGAAGCATTTAAAATAAATAGGGAACTTTTACTTGAACCTGCATATCTGATAATGGTGAGATTAAGGTCCCTTTTATAACCCAATATAATGAAGACATCAAAATACTAGAATCATTTTAAAAAAAGCATTGGCACATTTTAAAATCAGACGAGATATTAGGTCCAGTTATGCCTCGTAATCCGAATGTGGTATATAGAAAATGTAGGAATTTAAAAAGTTATTTAGCACCAACAGATCTCAAAAAGAATAGTAAACCTAGAGACAAGGATTTAACAGGTAGTAATATCACAGGTTTTTTTCCTTGTCATAGTTGCAAGGCGTGCAAGAAAAGTAGAGATTTCAAATCAGGAGTCACTAAAAAAGTTTTTAAAATCAACAGTTTATATAGATGTACAGATTTTAATGTTGTCTATCTTTTAGAGTGTTTATGTGGGATTCAGTATATTGGAGAATCAACAAGGCCTGTCCGAGATAGGATTAGAGAGCATATCAATTCAATTGAAAATATGAACCTTGACAGGAATAAAGATCTCCCTGTCCCCAGACATTTTAAAAAATGTAATAATGGCAATACGAAACATTTAAGTTATACTGTGACAGATCAGATTAAACCCAATTGGAGGGGGAGTAATATACAAAATGAACTTTTAAAATTGGAAGCAAAATGAATTTTTGAACTTAAGACACTTACTCCTAGTGGTTTCAATCTCAAATTCGATTTAGGTTTTTTTTTATAAAAGTTTTTTAAAAAGTTTTAACAAAATTTTTATAATAATTAAATATATATTTTTTGTAATAATCCTCTATATTTTAATATTCTTTTATGTGTGAAAAATCCTTTTAAAACTTCTTTTATAATTCATGCTACTAATGCACGCTAGCATATTAAACCTAGTCTTGATTAATTACATTTGTTTTATAAAATTTATAAAATTATATACTACTGTTCTGTATTAGAGTAATAAGTTTTTATCAAGTGCCGTAAATAATATCAATTGTAGTTTTGATTTAAAAACATTTTAGTCTTCTATGAAGTTTCTTCTGATTCACTTATGAACTTGGGATGAGAATCTTTTTTGGTTATGTATTTAGTGAGAATAGAATAACCTTATAATAACTAGACACTGACAATGTGATAAGGACAGATATATTATAGGTCTCTTGATACTATAAATTTGATAAGTTAATAGTTAGAATAGCACTGTGACATTTGATTGTTAAAATCTGGTTAAAGTATGCAGTCTATTCACAAGCGATATTACGTTTTTTTAGAATACATATGGATGTTTTATAAGTGTTTTTAAACAGTGTTTTTTATCAGTGTTGTGTAACATTAATTTAATCATCTGTAGAAACTCTTTTCTGTACGCTAAGAGTGTCAGTAATAGATTTTGCTAAGTATAAATGAATCGTAACAGAATGTATACATTTGTAACTATACGATAGGTTTAACTATTATCCAATCAGGAGCATAGAATGGGTTTAAAATGTCACTGAAGTGAGTGCCCCGGTAAGAGCTTGAAAAAGATAATTTTGAAACGCGTTGCTCACGTGACTCCTTAACAGAGCACACCTGTTAAGTGTAACTCGGCTTGTGAACTTGCTTTTGTTGCGCTTTTGAAATTGTGCTATGGCTCCTCTGTCGGTTCTGGTTTGTTGTGTACTTCTAGACCATTCAGTGCATTTTCTTTTGCGGCCATCAAGTCACTGACCATTATTAGAGTTACGATTTCTAATTGTATTATTTTGTGGAATTTATCCACTCTGTACAGTTATTATACAGCTGACTGAGAAAGATACCTATCAGCGCTCAACTACTACGCTGACTACAGCAGTTTTATACTGAGGATAATACATCAAATACAAAGTATCGATACATAGGAAACAACAAAGAACACCCTATTTGAGGGAGAATCTTATGATCAACACGTTCTGTTGGATGTAACAACTTTTACCACTGACTTTTGTCATCGACTTTTTTGCGTTTGCTGAATCAATTTCACAGGCACTGCTTAATTAATATATGTTTTATGTTTATATTATATTGTATTTTGTGAATTGTTCTGTATGAAGCGTTTGTTATAAGGTCGACCTTATATATAGCTTTTATTGTAATAAATTTACTTTTTATCAATTTACCTGATCATCATATTAGTGTTACATATTTATATATTTATTTTGAGTTATTCTTCAGTATCTTTTGGTATATTATGGTATATTAACATGTTAATCATTTTATTTGTGATGCCATTTCTGATATTATCAAAATTGATATTAGATCCATGTCTTTAGCTATTTTAGCTAGAAGAGCTTTATGGCTTAAATCTTGGAATGCTGATATGACATCTAAGTCTAGATTATTATCTCTTTCTTTCCAAGGTAATAATTTATTTGGTTAAATAATTCAGTTGGATTCTATTATTTCAACTGTTACTGGAGGAAAGGGTTTTTTTCTGCCTCAGGATAAAAAACCTAAGGGTAAATCTAAGGCTTCTAACCGTTTTCGTTCCTTTTGTCAAAATAAGGAACAAAAATCTCATCCTTCCCCCAAGAAATCTGTATCCAATTGGAAGCCTTCCTCAAATTGGAATAGATCCAAGCCTTTTAAAAACCAAAGTCAGCCCCTAAGTCCGCATGAAGGTGCGGCCCTCATTCCAGTTCCGCTGGTAGGGGGCAGATTAAGGTTTTTCAAGGATTTTTGGATAAATTCTGTCAATGGATTCAGAGCATTATCTCTCAAGGGTATCGAATAGGATTCAGAGTAAGACCTCCTGTGAGAAGATTTTTTTCTCTCACATGTCCCAGCAAATCCAGTAAAAGCTCAGGCTTTCCTGAAGTGTGTTTCAGACCTGGAGTCTTCAGGGGTAATCATGCCGGTTCCTTTTCAGGAACAAGGTCTGGGGTTTTATTAAAATCTATTCATTGTCCCAAAGAAGGAAAATTCATTCAGACCAGTTCTGACTCTGAAAATTTTAAATCGTTATGTAAGAGTACCAACTTTCAAGATGGTGACTATAAGGACTATTCTGCCTTTTGTTCAACAAGGACAGTATAGGTCTACAATAGACTTGCAGGATGCATACCTTCACATTCCAATTCATCCAGAACATTATCAGTTCCTTAGATTCTCTTTTCTAGACAAGCATTACTAATTTGTTGCTCTTCCATTTGGCCTAGCAACAGCTCCAAGAATCTTTTCAAAGGTTCTAGGTGCCCTACTCTCTGTAATCAGAGAGCAGGGTATTGCGGTGTTTCCTTATTTGGACGATATCTTGGTACTAGCTCAGTCTTTACATTCTGCAGAATCTTACACGAATCAACTAGTGTTGTTTCTTCAAGAACATGGTTGGAGGATCAATTTACCAAAAAGTTTCTTGATTCCTCAGACAAGGGTCACCTTTTTAGGTTTCCAGATAGATTCAGTGTCCATGACACTGTCTCTAACAGACAAGAGACATTTGAAATTGGTTGCAGCCTGTCGGCACCTTTAGTCTCAGTCATTCCCTTCAGTGGCTATGTGCATGAAAGTTTTAGGCCTCATGACTGCAGCATCGGACGCGATTTCTTTTGCTCATTTTCACATGAGTCCTCTCCAGCTTTGTATGCTGAATCAATGGTGCAGGGATTATACAAAGATATCACAGTTAATATCCTTAAATCCCAATGTTCGACACTCTGTGATGTGGTGGTTAAATCACCAGCGTTTAGTTCAAGGGGCTTCCTTTGTTCGGCCAACCTGGACTGTGATCACTACAGATGCAAGTTTTTCAGGTTGGGGAGCTGTTTGGGGATCTCTGACAGCACAAGGGGTTTGGAAATCTCAAGAGGCGAGATTAACAAACAATATTTTAGAACTCCGTGCAATTCTCAGAGCTCTTCAGTTTTGGCCTCTGTTGAAGAGAGAACCATTCACTTGCTTTCAGACAGACAATATCACAACTGTGGCATATGTCAATCATCAGGGTGGAACTCACAGTCCCCAAGCTATGAAAGAAGTAACTCGGATACTTGCTTGGGCGGAATCCAGCTCCTGTCTAATCTCTGCGGTGCATATCCCAGGTGTAGACAATTGGGAGGTGGATTATCTCAGCCGTCAGACTTTACATCCAGGGGAGTGGTCGCTCCATCCAGATGTGTTTTCTCAGATTGTTCAGATGTGGGGTCTTCCAGAGATAGATCTCATGGCCTCTCATCTAAACAAGAAACTTCCCAGATACCTTTCCAGGTCCAGGGATGTTCAGGCAGAAGCAGTGGATACGCTGACACTTCCTTGGTATTATCATCCTCCTTACATTTTCCCGCCTCTAGTTCTTCTTCCAAGAGTGATATCCAAAATCCTCATGAAACAATCGTTTGTGTTGCTGGTGGCTCCAGCATGGCCACACAGGTTTTGGTATGCAGATCTTGTTCGGATGTCCAGTTGCCAACCTTGGCCACTTCCGTTAAGGTCGGACCTACTGTCTCAAGGTCCATTTTTCCATCAGGATCTCAAATCATTAAATTTGAAGGTATGGAAATTGAACGCTTAGTACTAAGTCATAGAGGTTTCTCTGACTCAGTGCTTAATACTATGTTACAAGCTTGTAAATCTGTCTCTAGAAAGATTTATTATCGAGTTTGGAAGACCTACTTTTCATGGTGTTCTTTTCATAAATTCTCTTGGCATTCTTTTAGAATTCCTAGAATTTTACAGTTTCTTCAGGATGGTTTGGATAAGGGTTTGTCTGCAAGTTCCTTGAAGGGACAAATCTCTGCTCTTTCAGTTTTATTTCACAGAAATATTGCTAAACTTCCTGATATTCACTGTTTTATACAGGCTTTAGTTCGTATTAAGCCCGTCATTAAATCAATTTCTCCTCCTTGGAGTCTTAATTTGGTTTTGAAGGCGTTACAGGCTCCTCCGTTTGAGCCTATGCATTCTTTGGACATTAAACTACTTTGGCCATCTCTTCTGCTAGAAGAGTTTCTGAGCTATCTGCTCTTTCTTGTGAATCTCCTTTTCTGATTTTTCATCAGGAAAAGGCGGTTTCGCAGATATCATTCATTTAAAATTTTACATAAAATTGTGAATTCTAACAACATTAGTAGTGAAATTGTTGTCCCTTCCTTGTGTCCTAATCCTAAGAATTCTTTGGAGAGATCCTTACATTATTTGGATGTGGTAAGAGCTTTGAAATATTATGTTGAATCTACTAAAGATTTCAGAAAGACTTCTAGTCTATTTGTTATATTTTCTGGTCCTAGGAAAGGTCAAAAGGCATCTGCTATTTCCTTGGCTTCTTGGTTAAAGCTTTTGATTCATCAAGCTTATTTGGAGTCAGGTCAGGCCCATTCTACTAGATCAGTCTCCACTTCGTGGGCTTTTAAGAATGAAGCTTCAGTTGATCAGATTTGCAAAGCAGCAACTTGGTCCTCTTTGCATACATTTACTAAATTCTATCATTTTGATGAATTTGCTTCTTCAGAAGCAGTCTTTGGTAGAAAAGTTCTTCAGGCAGCTGTTTCAGTTTGATTCTTCTGCTGATGTTTTAAGTTTTTCTTTTCATTATGAGAATAACTTTTATTTTGGGTTGTGGATTATTTTTTCAGCGGAAAATGGCTTTTATTATTTTTATCCCTCCCTCGCTAGTGACTCTTGAGTGGAGTTACACATCTTGGGCATTGATATCCCATACGTCATTAGCTCATGGACTCTTGCCAATTACATGAAAGAAAACATAATTTATGTAAGAATTTACCTGATAAATTAATTTCTTTCATATTGGCAAGAGTCCATGAGGCCCACCCTTTTTATGGTGGTTATGATTTTTTTGTATAAAGCACAATTATTTCCAAATTCCTTTGTTGATGCTTTTTACTCCTTTCTTTATCACCCCACTTCTTGGCTATTCGTTAAACTGAATTGTGGGTGTGGTGAGGGGTGTATTTATAGGCATTTTGAGGTGGAACCTTTGCCCCTCCTGGTAGGATTGTATATCCCATACGTCACTAGCTCATGGACTCTTGCCAATATGAAAGAAATGAATTTATCAGGTAAATTCTTACATAAATTATGTTTTATAAATACTTAGAACGTATTCTGCTTTGTGCAGAATATTGGAATGTGAAATATTTAAAGTAAATACATAGTTAAAACATTTATTAAATATGAATATTGCATAAATGTTTTTTCATGTTTTCATCTACTTAACTGCAAAGGGCTCCAATGCACTTATGTATATGTATAAATATGTGTACATATGTATTTATATGTTTATATGTGTATGTATATATATATATATATATATATATATATATATATATATATATATATATATATATATGAAAATACACATATAAATGTATAAATACATCTGTATATATCTGTATATATATTAAAAGATAAGATTAAAAGCAAAAATGGAAGGGTTAGTTACCACATCTTGCCCTTCCATTTTTGCTTTTAATCTTAGCTGAAAGCTTGTGCGTGTGGGACTTTCTCTGTGTGTTGTATTAAAATGTTTTGTAATTTTCCATATGCTCCTTGCACCCAGACCTGTCTGGGGTTAACTGCCTGTGACTCTGGGGACAGCACAGCTTCCTGTGAGTGCCATTGAGCAGCCAGGGCTGAGCATGTTGCAGGGTCATGGGATGTGTACCCAGTCCAGTCTGAGAGTGCAGTCCCCTTCTGTGTTTTGTATATGTCTAGGGTGATTACATATTCCTGTGCACCCTTCACTTGTTCCCAGTTTGTTTGGGTGAGAGCTTGCATTGTTTGGCTGGCTTAGGGACTTGGAAGGGACCTTGATGTGGTTCCTGGGCTTGTCCCATTTGGCTAGATGCATTAGCTAACCCTTCCATTTTTGCTTTTAATCCTAGCTGAGAGCTTGTAAGTGAGTGATGGACTTTCTCTGTATGTTTTATTTATTTATTTTTTTGTAATTTTCCCTATGGGTCTTGCACCCAGACCTGTCTGGGGTTAACTTCCAGTGACTCTGGGGACAGCACAGCTTCCTGTGAGTGCCATTGAGAACCCAGGGCTGAGCATGTTGCAGGGTCATGGGATGTGTACCCAGTTCATCCTGAGAGTGCAGTCCCCTTCTGTGTTTTGTGTATATATATATATATATATATATATATATATATATTTTTTTTTTTAGACATGTATATATATGTAAGTCTATGTTAAACCCCTTTGCCTGCCTTTTTTTTTCTAACACCTGAGAGCTCATATTTTTGAGCCCTTATAACTTTTTTGTGCCATATTTTTAAATATTTTTTATTGGATAGTGTTAATATGAGTGTAACTGTATTGTGTAATGTATTTTTGATGAGTTTTGTGAAACTTTTTTTGTTAATCACAGTTCTGAGGACACGCTAACCCGACAAAGCGTTAACTTCAATTGCGCTCAAGCAATCGCGTTTATTATTATTATTATTATTATTATTATTATCAGGTTTACTTTCAACTTGTAATATGAGTACAATTCACTCGTAATCTGGCCCTATATTGTGAAAATAGTTTGAAGAAGTAGATGAAGTTATCAAGTGAGTAATCATATTTATTTATAAAAAGCATTTATGAAAACTGTTTGAAGATGTTCTTTAATATAGGAATATATTGTTGCTGACTGAGTAGCTTTAAAAGAGATAAGATAAAGCCTATTGAGAGATAAAATGATGGTTGCACTTACTTGCCATATATGGAAGCATACAGAACAATATGGTGCTTGCTATCATGCAGGGTATTTAGTACATCCAGTGCCTTGGGAGAAAGGCATTTATTATTAAAAGTATAGTATTTCTAAAGTTGCGAGAACACACTTATTACTGTAGTAAATCCTTCTCTATATTTAAAACTGCATGGTTCCTCTGCAAGATATGAATGTTCAAACAAGATTATAGATACTGCATTTTTTATGTATTTTACTCAAAATCTGAAGATTATGCCTGATGCTTCTGTATAATAGAGTTTCCAGTAAGAGAACATACCTTCCAATCCATGCAAATACTTGTCAAAAAGTCAATAATGCTGGAAAAGCAAAATAATGTTCCCATAAATGAGCTGAAACAAAGTGGCTAGAAAATGCATGGCAGTCTTCTCTGGTAGCTAATGGGTTAAATGTGGTTTTTTTCTGGTTTTATGTGTGTGTGTGTGTGTGTGTGTGTGTATGTATGTATGTATGTATGTATGTATGTATGTATATATATATAGATAGATAGATAGATAGATAGATAGATAGATAGATAGATAGATAGATAGATAGATATACTGTATTTATATATATATATATATATATATATATATATATATGTAGTGTATCAATATCTATCTACTCTACCTATATATATATACTTTTATATATATATATATAGTGTAGCAAAATCTATCTTCTCTATCTATATCTCTCTCTCTCTCTCTCTCTCTCTCTCTCTCTCTCTCTCTATATATATATATATATATATATATATATATATATATATATATATATATACATCTCTCTCTCTCTATCTGTATACAGACTGAATTTTAATTGACATGCAGTCAACAGTTTTTAAAAGGAGATTGCTTGAATCTTAGCAGCAAGCCAACATCACCTCATCTTGGTCTTCCCTCATTAGGAGTTGACTTGCTACAGACTAATGACAAGTAAATATATCAAGTGGTGTTTGGTTTAGTGCATTTCATTGCTTCCCCCGTGGTCTCCATTATCATTGGTTTAATGTTGTATTTTCACATCTAGCAGACTGCAATAAAATGCTAAACAAGGATATTTAATTTAAATTGTCCAGTTCCTTGAAAAAAAAAAAAAATCATAAAAACAACTCAGTCTAAATCAATCAATCTCAGAGGAAAACAGTGATAGCTGTCAGTGTTGTAGCCATTTATTGCAAATTGTTCCCAACCTGATGGAGTTAATGAACCTTTGCCAGTTCTCTATCGATTTTCATGCCTCAAAGTCCCTTTCTGAATATTGTAGCCTTTCACAATACCCCCTTTTGTTATGCTTCTTCTGTCATTTCCTTACTCCCCTCAGTTGAACACTCCGTGCTGAGCAGTGATTATTTCAGTCATTTACTTGATAATATTATCTGTAACAATACGGACAATGTCTTCTGTCAGGGAGATTTCAAGAAAATGAATTCAATTCTTGTACTATTCTTCTATTTTACTTTCAGAGAACTCCTGTCCAGATTTTATTATGATATTATCATCTTTCTTTCTACAGCGAAAACCAAGAAAATATTATTTGCATATATTATGGTTATGAAATATCTATAAAACCACCTATTTTCTGACTGGTTTTATAAAAAAAAATGTATAAGAAAATGCATAGTACTGTGTATTCTTCCATGTAGTTTAGTGTGAAATTACTAAAATGTGTTGTCAGGTATAAAATACAAAATAGCTGTGAAACAGCATATATATATATATATATATATATATATATATATATATATATATATATATATATATATGTAATCCTACTTTTGTGTGAAGCAGATGTCACCTTGTCATGGTATCTTATTTAAAGGTACATCCTCAAGCACAATTGCAACTTCTGATTGGCTCACCAGCCATGTCTTGCTCAGAAGCTGCAATACTTGCGACTCCCAAGCAGGACTTTCTATATGTGCTTAACCCCTTTAAGGAAGTTAAACCCATAGTAAGCTTGGGTCAGTAATGCAAAAATCATATGATCAAACAATTTAGAGCATATAATATTTCTACTAGAAAGTCCCTTTAAAAACCTTATACCTAAGGTATCTTTATATTAAAAAATGTGTTTTTGTGAATTTTTAAATACAGCCCAAATTTACCATTACAAAACTCCTTTACTTATAAAGAAATTATTTGTACATAGATCAAATCCCCACTGCCCTAATTAGACTGTCATTAAAAAAAAGATATACATACTTTACTCATAAGGATCTAATGTATACAAAAAGAGCAAATATAAGTTATGTAAAAAAAGATCAGAAATCATTGTAACAGCATCATTTTACGAATATCCTACAATGTAATCATATAATTATCTGTTTATAATATAAAGGACCAGTTTCCTTAATGATTGAAAGGTTCATAGGGGCCTTGTTTTAAAGGTGAGATCATGTTTGAAATTCATTAAGCATTGCACCTTTCCAAAAACATCTTTAGAGGGTGTCCCTGCTATTATTATTTATTGTTGTGCAAAGTGCCCAATACAAACATGAAATCTCACACATGGAAAGACAACCTATAGCTAAGGGGTTAAAACAATTACAGCCTCAACGATTTCAGAAACATCTTTGAAGCATGATAAATGTAAATGTTTGTAAATAAAGAATATTTTCAAATCTGTTTTGTAGTCTGTAGAAAAGCAGGCTCAGGGCTCCATGTACTAAGCAGTCAATTCATCCGTCATTGTAGACGCGGATAAACTCGCCGTTACTCGCCGCGGGCGAAATGGTGTCCGCTGTCGCTATGTACTAATATTCCCCCAATAAATAGACAAGTCTAGCCCGCCGCGAGCAGTTGCGGATTGTTGATAAATTTGACGCCTCGCTCGCCGCGACTAAGCTGATGTACTTAACTTTCAGTTGAATTGTCTGGCCAATTATTAACACGTGACATGCAAGGTGTCACGAACATCATAGTCGCGGGAATAGAATTTTGCTCCTATAAAAGTTCAACTTATCTAAACAACTTTATTATTGTTCAAAATTTTTTGAAGAGTGATAACAGAGCGTTATTTTTGTAATATTTATTTACAATTTGGATATGGCTTCATCTGGATCTGATAATATATAAATATTAATATAAAAATAATTATAAAGATTGACAACTATACAATACAAATTTAAATAGATTACTCTTTAATTACAGTCGACAAATTGGGCGCAATTTATGTACATGGAAATGAGAGACAAATTAATGTGCTGATATTACTGCCTTTTATATATGTCTAGACTGGCGTCTAGATTGACTTTCCTATTGTTTTGTACCTTGCCCGCCACCTAAAAGGTGGCGAGGCAAAAATAACGAGGTGGGAGCGGAAATTGTAGCGAGCGGACAAATAGATTTTTTAGTACATTCGTTTTTGGTGAGTTGGTGGTCAAATGTGTCTAATTACAGTGAAAAATGGAGCGGTAGCGAGGTTTGGCGGATAAGTACGCTCGCAATTTTAAAGATGCGAGTTTTAACATAATTGACGGCTTTGTACATATCAGTTTGCGAATTTTGACGCGAGATTTGTTGCGGGTAGCTCGCTGACTGCTTAGTACATGGAGCCCTCAGTGGACAGAACGAGAGGCACCTCAGACATCTCACAAGCAGACAGAGGGGTTAAACATAGGCTGGCTGTAGGCCTACTAGGAAAAGAACAATGTCCTCCAGCTTCCAGGATTCTTTAAAATAGACCTTCATTCAGCAAAACATGGGTCCAATACAGCAAACAGCAACATTCAGGCTACAACATGCCCATAAGCATGAATAAGGGCATGTTGTAGCCCCAAAACAATGCTGTTTGCTGTATTGGACCCATATTTTGCTGAATAAAGGTCTACTTGAAAGAATCTTGGAAGCTGGAGGACATTGTTCATTTGCTGAATTTTAGGTTTGGTAAACCACCTCCGTTTGCTCATAATAAGTGCTGTGCCAACACCTGTATTTGTAGCCCTACAGGGGCCATAATCAATTTTTTTCATCTAAGCCTCAGCCAACATAGCGAATTCATAAAGATACTATTGCCGTTTTGAAGTATCTGGTCTAATGGTCTTGTTTAGCTATTTCAAAGGATAACATCTTTATTTAATTTTTGTATGTATTTTTTTCAAAGATTTTTGTGCATATGATAAAGTGGGCTGTTTTCTAAGAGGGTGCTCTGTTTTTTTATGTGTTTTTGTGATGCCTGTACCCTTGACAGTGTAACAGATTCTATTTTGTGAGAAGTGATCAGTTGCAAAATAGATGCTGCTCTATTGAATTTAATGAAAGTGAACTTGTAATACGCAGCTGTAACGAGAGGTGGGTACAAGTCTTTACGATTTATGCAAGTTTTCAAGTTGCTTAATCAACGTATCCTGTGCTATAGTATGAATGCCCCAAAATGTGATCTGTCATTGGCCTGGATTCCAGCCTTTCTTACAAATACCCAGAAAATATCAGAAAGCAGATGTTTTTTTGTTTTTTTTTTGTTTGGTTTAAAACATATTACTTGTATTCAATGAGGCCAGACATATTTTATAATTTTGCTATAGTTATTAGACTTCACCCCTAAGTGAAAAATTATACATACATTAAAAAAACATTGTTAGTTTCAACAAAATTCAGCCTTTTTACTATGCATTTTAAGTGCATTTTAATATTTGTATCATGATATTCTGCCTTTAATCTAAAAAAATGTGTGTGTGACTGTGAGTGTGTGGGGGGGGGGGGTTATATTATATAATATATTTACTAAAATATATCCCTTTGCTAAACCTATTTTAAAAAAAGATCTTGTTTCTTTAAATATTTCAATACTAGTTAAAGGGACACAAACACAGATTTTTTTCTTTCATGGTTCAGATAGAGCAAACAATTTTAAACAATTTTCCAATTTGCTTCATTCACTTGGTATACTTTTTTTAAATGCATACCTAGGTAGACTCACTACTGGGAGCATTGCTGCTCTTCAACAAAGAATACCAAGAGAATGAAGCAACATTTAATAATATAATTAAATTGTAAAGTTACTTAAAATTGAATCTTCTATCTGAATCCTGAAAGAACATTTTTGGTTTTCATGTCACAAATGGAGTTTCACTGCTTGCTAAACCAGTACCTGTTTACAGGGTAAGGTACTCCGTGGACCTGATTTCATCCCATAAATGTCTGTTTTCTAACACAACACTCCTTAATAAATATAGAATTACACATGTTTTTATTAATTAAAAAAAGACTTTCCAGGAATTGTCTCTAAACAAACAAATGTCCTCATGTTATGACATTATTAAGAATGTATCAGCAGGGCGAAAGACAAAAAGTGATTAAACAATTTCGCATGTCTCCTGAGCACACAAATACTGAGCCTGTATATGTTCTCTTAAGCCCATATCTAGAATATCTTATAAAATTGTCAACATGTCACAGGGCTGAACAATGATGACATTTTTCATGACTGAACTAAAATGCCATCCTTTAGTTATCAGGGCTAAACTACACTACAATCACAATATATCCCAATGAAAGGGCATTAATTTGACCCTTTCAGTTCAACAAGTAGAAATCTTTTTATTCACTGGTGGTCAGAAAGATTTTCATAATTTTGCTGTGTATCCATTTGGACTTACCTATATATTGTTGGGGATTTTTACCACCAATTCAGTTTTATATGGCACGCTTGTAAATTGTATTTTTGACTTTGAATTAAGATATGATGCAATACATCTGAAAAAAAAGAAAAAAAAATTTTATACAACATATTTAAAATAAAAAAACAAAATCAGTCCTCTCACTGAAAAAATAAAAATACTTTTTATAAAAGCCATGGTCCCTTTGAATATTCCAACACCAAAAGTAAATATTAGTGCTATTGCATGAAGTTAAATTAATAGCGCTTTAATTTTTGTGCCCCTGCTACAAGTTAAAATGAATATATTAGAAAGCATTGGGTACAGTAACATCAGGATGTCGGATAGTGAGGGTGCGCTAAATCCGTCACATAATAGACATTTAAGGGGGCGCACTGAAAAAAACATGTCTGCTATTGATAGAGCTATAAGCCAAAGGTGCCCTATGCCAAAGGTGCGCTAAAGCTTTACGGTCTTACCCTTTTCAAGTCAAATATAAGATATAAAAAATGTATTTGTATTTCCAAGAGCAAAGTTTATAACAAATAAATAATTGTGTCTTCTCCTTATATTAAAAATGCACGTTCTTTTTTTAAAAAAAAGGAGTATAATGATATTCTATCAAACTGAAATGTGGTTATAAAGTGACTGGTAAAAGCCTAAAAATGTTCCTGACGTTCTCTCATTTGAGTTGATGTATCATTCATTACTCAATACAATCATATATGTCTCTCCATGTTTATGAGGTAAACTATTTACTGAAAATAGCCCTTCTTAGTTCAACACCTTGACATATACCTTCAAATCACTGTTAAAAGATTTCACCAATTAAAAAAATAATTTCTATTTAATATGCATAAATATGAGTGAAATTCTTTATTTTAAGATATTTTACATGTGTTTTGTTTTGCATATATTCAAGCATTAACACTTTTCTCCAGGTCTCCAAGAGCACTAACTATTTTAGCTCTATTTTGTGTTGTGATCAATCACTACAATTATCTCACCACTTCTAATATGAGTGCGGACAGCACACCCTACCCTATTTATTCAGTTTATAGGGCTCACTAACAAATGGTTAAACTTTTTTGCCATACACTTGAAATACCAGATTATGTGCTATTTGGCTGTGTTAGTGATTTGCACTTTGTGTTGGACATGTACAGTATTAGTTATAGATGAACAATTAATGGACTGATGCTGGAAGATAAGGCGATCATTGTGATTAAGTGGGTGCTAATCAGGATAAAATTATAGGTCTAGGATACATTTCATAGGCTGCAGTAAAATGTCATCAATCACTGTAAAGTGGTGTGAAGAAACCAAAATGTGGCACTCAGGTAAAAGACAATACATTTTATTAGGAAGAGCAACGTTCAGGGCACTTGCCCCCCTCTCTAATGCTCGAGAAAGCGGCAGGTGCCCCGAACGTTACTCTTCCTAATAAAAGGTATTGTTTTTTACCTGAGTTCCACCTTTTGGTTTCTTCACATGTTGCATATTGAGACCCAGTGAGGGGGTCTCCAAGGTGTTGCACCGGACATTTGCTACAAAAATGACTTTGTGCTGATCTCTCTGTATATACATATGCACTGTAAAGTGGTCGTCACTGCAGGAATAAAGATAGATGGAAATTAATAAAAAATTTAATTCTTTAGGGTAAAACTGGAAAATTATTCATGACGAAAGTACATCAGATATTACAGATCAAGTGGCTGTGATGTATCCAAGCTTCAAGGGATATTGGATTTGTCTACTTAACTTCTCATTGTAGACCTTAGCAAGATTCATCCCATATTTGGAGATAACTCTAAAAATACTCCCCCTCTTGTCTGAAATCAACTAATATCCTTTAATTACAAGCTGCCCTTCCAAGGACTTTTCATGGGATTCCAGATCTCATCCTGTTAGACAAACCCCCAGCCTTCTCAGTTTCATGCAATCTTTAAAAATTCATATTTTCCACAAGACTTACAACCTACACCCATAACATCAATCTTTCATTCGTTTTGTACCTCTTCTTTCTCATCTTTTGTCAGAAATATTCCTTAACATCTGTTTTAAGTGGTAAGGTCAGAAGGTCTTCTATGTTGTATATTGCCATAGCTATACAGCTGGTTCTAAAAGCTCACTGTGACAATGGATGGACAGCACCATGCATCTCTTCCAGTTTGTATAATAATTCTATGTTTTTAGATTGTTTTTATTATTTCAAATTTGAAAAACTGACAATAACGAAACACATAAATATCATATTTAGTTTATGTGCTGGTTTCCCCATGTATTTATCACACAGGTTTTTCATTTCATAACGCCAAATAGATATTCCATTGCTACTTTTGTAAAAAAAATCTATATATAAAAAATTAATTAGTTCTGTCTTTGGGCCATGCATATAAATAACTATATAATACTATGAGTTTCGGTATAGTAGTCATACCTCTCTGTATCACAAGGATCAGGATGCTGGGTATTGGTGCCATTGTTGCCCAAGGGTGGAGCTAATACAGGCTGTAGTTGGATAAAAAAAAGTTGCTGAGGAAGTTAGGTATGATGTGGATAGGATCCGAGTGGGCAGGGGGTGTCAGAGTGGGCAGTCCCCAGCTTGCCATTGTAAACAGGGACAGTTATAAGGTAGAGAGATCTAGGGGAGGGGCAAAGCTCTGCTTGGCTCTTCTATCACATTGTTTCTCAACCACGGTCCTCAAGTACCCCCAACAGGCCAGGTTTTCATTATAGCTGAACCAGTGCACAGGTAAAATAATCAGCTGATGGATTAGAGCAGGTTAGTGACCACGTTTACTGACCAGCTGATTACTTCCCCTGTGCACTGGTTCAGCTTTAATGAAAACCTAGCCTGTTGGGGGTACTTGAGGACCGTGGTTGAGAAGCACTGTTCTATCACATACTTACGGCTAGATTACGAGTTTTGCGTTAGGCTTAAAAAGCAGCGTTGGCCGATCCCAACGCTGCTTTTTAACGCCCGCTGGTATTACCAGTCTTGAAGGTACAGGTGTACCGCTCACTTTTTTGGCCAGACTTGGAAATACCGCAAATCCACTTACGTAAATTGCGTATCCACTTTTTTTCAATGGGACTTGCATAGCGCCGGTATTACGAGTCTGCAAAAAAGTGAGCGGTATACCCATTCCTGTCAAGACTGGTACCGCATTTTAAAGTCAGTAGTTAAGAGTTTTACACTACAACGCCATAGCATAAAACTCTTAACTAAAGTGCTAAAAAGTACACTAACACCCATAAACTACCTATTAACCCCTAAACCGAGGCCCTTCCACATTGCAAACACTAAAAGAAAATGTTTAACCCCTAATCTGCCAAACCGGACATCGCCGCCACTATAATAAATATATTAACCCCTAAACCGCCGCACTCCCGCCTCGCAAACATTAGTTAAATATTATTAAACCCTAATCTGCCATCCCTAACATCACCAACACCTACCTACATTTATTAACCCCTAATCTGCCGCCCCCAACGTCGCAGCCACTATACTAAAGTTATTTACCTCTAAATCTAAGTCTAACCCTAACCCCCCCAACTTAAATATACTTTAAATAATTCTTAAATAAAATTACTATAATTAACAAAATTATTCCTATTTAAAACTAAATACTTACCTATAATAAACCCTAAACTAGCTACAATATAACTAATAGTTACATTGTATCTAGCTTAGCGTTTATTTTTATTTTACAGGCAAGTTTGTATTTATTTTAACTAGGTAGAATAGTTATTAAATAGTTATTAACTATTTAATAAACTACCTAGCTAAAATAAATACAAAAGTACCTGTAAAATAAAACCTAACCTAAGTTACACTAACACCTAACACTACACTATAGTTAAATTAATTCCCTAAATTAAATACAATTAAATAAAATTAGCTAATGTACAAAATTACAGAAAATAATAAACAAATTACAAGATTTTGAAACTAATTACACCTAATCTAATCCCCCTAACAAAATAAAAAAGCTCCCCCAAAATAAAAAAGCCCTAGCCTACACTAAATTACAAATAGCCCTTAAATGGGCCTTTTGCAGGGCTTTGCCCCAAAGTAATCAGCTCTTTTACCTGTAAAAAAATTACAAATCCCCCCCAACATTAAAACCGACCACCCACACACAACCAACCCTACTCTAAAACCCACCCAATACCCCCTTAAAAAAACCTAACACTAACCCCTTGAAGATCACCTTACCGGGAAAAGTCTTCATCCAACCGGACCGAAGTCCTCAACGAATCCTGCAGAAGTGGTCCTCCAGATGGCAGAAGTGGTCCTCCAGATTGGCAGAAATCTTCATCCAGATGGCATCTTCTATCTTCATCCATCCGACACGGAGTGGGTCCGTCTTCAAGACATCCAACGCGGAGCATCCTCTTCTTTCCACGGTGACTGAAGAATGAAGGTACCTTTACGTGACGTCATCCAAGATGGCGTCCCTTCAATTCCAATTGGCTGATATAATTCTATCAGCCAATCGGAATTAAGGTAGAAAAAATCCTATTGGCTGATGCAATCGGCCAATAGGATTGAGCTGGCATCCTATTGGCTGATTGGAACAGCCAATAGAATGCCAGCTCAATCCTATTGGCTGATTGGATCAGCCAATAGGATTGAACTTCAATTCTATTGGCTGATTGCATCAGCCAATAGGATTTCTTTTACCTTAATTCCGATTGGCTGATAGAATTGAAGATGGATGTCTTGAAGATCGACCCGCTCCGAGCCGGATGGATGAAGATAGGAGATGCCATCTGGATCAAGACTTCTGCCCGTCTGGAGGACCACTTCTGCCCATCTGGAGGACCACTTCTGCCGGATTCGTTGAGGACTTCGGCCCGGTTGGATGAAGACTTCTTCCGGTACGGTGATCTTCAAGGGGTTAGTGTTAGGTTTTTTAAGGGGGTATTGGGTGGGTTTTAGAGTAGGGTTGGTTGTGTGTGGTTGGTGGGTTTTAATGTTGGGGGGTGATTTGTAATTTTTTTTACAGGTAAAAGAGCTGATTACTTTGCGGCAATGCCCCGCAAAAGGCCCTTTTGGGGTTTTGTACTTTACCTAATTTTATTTAATTGTATTTAATTGTATTTAATTTAGGGAATTAATTTAATTATAGTGTAGTGTTAGGTGTTAGTGTAACTTAGGTTAGGTTTTATTTTACAGGTACTTTTGTATTTATTTTAGCTAGGTAATTTATTAAATAGTTAATAACTATTTAATAACTATTCTACCTAGTTAAAATAAATACAAACTTGCCTGTAAAATAAAAATAAACCCTAAGCTAGATACAATGTAACTATTAGTTATATTGTAGCTAGCTTAGGGTTTATTTTACAGGTAAGTATTTTGTTTTAAATAGGAATAATTTAGTTGATTATAGTAATTTTATTTAGATTTATTTAAATTATATTTAAGTTGGGGGGGGTAAGGTTTAGACTTAGGTTTAGGGGTTAATATGTTTATTATAGTAGCGGCGATGTTGGGGGCGGCAGATTAGGGGTTAATAAGTGTAGGTAGGTTGCGGCGACATTGGGGGCGGTAGATTAGGGGTTAATAAATATAATGTAGGTTTTGGCGATGTTGGGGGCAGCAGATTAGTGGTTCATAAGTATAATGTAGGTGGCGGCGGTGTCCGGAGTAGCAGATTAGGGGTTAATAATATAATGTAGGTGTCTGCGATGTCGGGGGCAGCAGATTAGGGGTTAATAAGTGTAAGATTAGAGGTGTTTAGACTTGGGGTTCATGTTAGGGTGTCAGATGTAGACATAAATTTTATTTCCCCATAGGAATCAATGGAGCTGCGTTAGTGAGTTATACGCTGCTTTTTTGCAGGTGTTAGACATTTTTTCAGCCGGCTCTCCCCGTTGATTCTTATGGGGAAATCGTGCACAAGCACGTTACACCAGCTCACCGCTAACATAAACAGTGCTGGTATTGGAGTGAGATGTGGAGCAAAATTTTGCTCAACGCTCACTTCTTGTCTTTTAACGGCAGGTTAGTAAAAACCTGTAATACCAGCGCTGTAGGTAAGTGAGCGGTGAGCATAAACTGCTTGTTAGCACCGCATAGCCTCTAACACAAAACTCGTAATCTAGCCGTTAGTTTTTAGTAATCCAGTAGAATGGGCCAAAACATAAAAGCATTACAATGAGTGAGCTCTTGTAAATTATAAATAACAGTAAACAACGTTTATTATATTGAGGTTCTGCAGTCACTTGTGCTATTAGTTTCTTTTAAAGACAAATGAGATGTGCCAGAGAAAGATCACAGTCTAGCTGATAATTTTACTGGTTCACTCAGTAATTACTGACACCCCTGCAGCTCGGATTACCTACCTTATAAATGATGTATTAACAGGATCAGCACAAATGTAAAACTTCCCACAGCCTAAATAAAATACTGCTTATCGCCAAAGAAAACTCCTTATGGTGTAATATTTCCACATATAAATGTAATGCAGAAATAGACAGACAGGTACTATTAAAATAAAAGCAGTAGAAAAGCATCTAAAAAAAAACATGTCACAGTAAAGGGAGAAGATGCCGGATACCAAGCAGGAGGGACTCTACTTGCTGTGACACAGATCTTTGTGTTTGAGATGCTTGTGCTTTGCTTTCTTTTGTGATTACTGTAGTTGTGGAAATATTACACCATCATTTTATTTCTTGCATATTCACAGAGTTTGAAGTAATCAATATTGCAAAAAGGGATATAAAGGTGGCCCTCGGTTTACGCCGGTTCAATTTGCGCCGTTTCAGAATAACAACCTTGTTTTTCAGTCATGTGACTGCTATTGAAAAGCATTGAAAAGCAGTGCACTAATAAAAAAAGCCAGTAGGTGGAGCTGTCCGCTTGTGTTGCAGCAAAGTTATGCAAGCTTAGCAGGTCTGAAATTAATCTGTGTACGCAGAACAGACATTAGCTATTGAGCAGCTTTCAAAGCAGCAAGATCTAGCAGCCACTTCCCTATTATCTTCCTGTCCAACTGCTTGAGGTGAGGGTGCCTAACTGCTTAATAAGTCCAGATTGAAATGCATAGAATAGGTGCAGACCCAATATTATCTAACATGCTAACAATGCAGAGAACTGTTTGCAGAAAAATGCAAGTAAAAAAATGTTTTAGTTCATTAAACTTATTTTGATGATACAGTCTGTTGTGTGATTATTAGCAAATGTTTTTGTTTACTAAACTTAGTTTGATGATACAGTCTGTTGTGTGATTATTTAATTAGGTTTATAATTCTGTTTAGCATTTAAAGTCTTCATTTCAAAGCATTAAAAATAATGTTTTAGGTGTTACTTATGTAAATTTTTAGAGGGGCCTGGAATCTAACTCCCATTGACTTACATTATAAACTGGGTTTCAATTTACAACCATTCCTTCTGGAACCTAACCCCAGCGTAAACTGAGGGCTACCTGTACTTTGCATTCTGGCTTTGTGGAATTTGCTATAAAAACTGTTGGGATGGATATTATCTTTTATGCATTTTTTATGCACATAATAACATCTAAAGTAGTAATAGGCAATGATGGACCTATTGGTGTTTCATGTGTGGGGTCAGGTGGGCAGAAAGTCATGGCTAGAGTCAGGCCATATGGACTAGTGTCTATGCAGCCCTTGGTTTAATTTTGGAAACTGAAATATGCATAAGGCAGAAAGGCCTGGAGTAGGGGCAGTGGGGCAGAGCTCTCATGGTGTGACAATTAAACAATATTTGGGATTTTTGGGAGCTCTGGGATTAGTGATTATAGTTTTACAATTCACACTCCCACAACACACACCACACACATATACATACAACACACACCACACACACTCACCAAACAAACCACACATCACACACACCATACAAACCACACATCACACACACACAACATACAAACCAGACATTACACACAAACCATAATGCAACCTGTTACGGTTGCCTCCAGGCTGGCTGGAAGTTGGACCGTAGAAAAGGATGCTCCTAGCGCTCACCAAAGGATCATCAGTATCGTAGACACCATGACTACTGCGTAGCCACCATACGTAATGCAGACTCTATGAACCACTGCTGCTGGGCTGGTATCTCGCCGTCTGCTCTGCGCCCTGGGGCCTACGACCAGGCTCCAGTAGGTGAACCTCTCCCTTCTGTAGAGCGAAGCAGGATCAGGAACAAGAGCTCTTACAAGAGCTCAGTAGCTAAGGGAGTATATAGAGCATAGCAATCCCTGTAGTGATTATAGCTGTCCCCTACAAACATGAGTCAAGGCTGCAGGTTAGAGGGTCAGAAAAAGTCTGAAGTGCTGGAACACCCAGCCTGCTTTTTATTGAGGTTACATGCAAAAAGGACACTCTCAGGGGGAGGCATAAAATCCCCAATCACACATTTAGATAGATAGACAACGCCCTTTGACAGGCCACAATTACATTACTTCAGCAGATAACAAGTTACACACAAGAAAACAATGCAGTCCATCTTATCAACTAGAAGTCTGACTCTGGAGGTGATTAGACAATGGGAATGTTTATCACTAAACTTAATTACAGCTGATGCCAGCAAACTTGTATTAAGAAAATAGCTTCTTGAAGCTGAACAAAGTTAACTCTTTAGTTCTGACCGAAGGGTCTGTCACATAGCACTTAATGGCACACAATGAAAACTAATGCTTTTGTAACAGTGCTCCCTTTCTGTGGCACACTCTGCCTGTGTGGTACTTGGTTTAGTAAGCCCTATTTACTGAACCAAGTGGGAGAAAGCCAGGGACAAGTTATTTTACAGGTCTGGGGGCATAGTCTTAAAGGGGCATTGTTCACCAAAGTCACAATATGTCCCCAGACGGTTCTTAAAGGGCCATACACACCCAATAAAAGTTAATACATTTTCAGGGGCACAATCTTCCAGGGGCCATAGTCATGAGGAAGGAGGTTGGCAAATAGGCTTCTCCACAATCCAGGGAAGTAGGGCAATTTTCCATTTAAAGGGCCAGTTACAAATAGCAGTTTGTAACACAACCCTTAGGCTTAAAGTTTAGCGTGATATTACCTGTCATTATTTAACCCTGAAATGTAAGTGGAGTTATCCCTTTCTAGGAGAAAAACATTAGTTCGATGTATACGAGTTAATGTGAAAACAGAATGTGATTTGTGCATCAGATGTTTACTGTTAATTCTCATTTAAAAATAAAGAACAGAATTTTCATCAGTCAGAGCAATCTGATTTAACGTAAACCCTATGTGTGTATAAACTACAGGCTGCTACGACTAAAAACAAATGATTCTATTCTGACAGTTGACACTGTTTTTTATAGAGCATGAGTGAAATTAAGAGTTATGCACTCTATTTGTAAACATCAAATATAAATAGCTGATACATTGAGAGGACATAAATGTTCAAATAGCGGGTAAACGGCTACAATAAGTGATAATGGATATGAACTCATTTATGATTAGACTTGTTATTTAGTCTAAATCATATAAAGCCATATACCATTTCATAAATAAGTATAACCCACCATTCACTAATCCATATAGTGTAATCTTATTTACATATGCCTATACAAGCTCTTATTGTACTTTACATACAAATACACTGAGTCATTGGTACATCACATAATACTGATATGTTTATCTATGGTCCATAAAGTTATCACTATTTCAGAATCAGCTCAAATGAAACCACCAATTTAGTATGAAAATACATATAAGTGTGGCATAGCATTAGAACGAGGTATATGATTCATATATAGTAAGATAGAAAAACCAAGGACCTATCTAATATGCATTATGTTTAAGAGGCGGCTGTGGTAGTGTTAAATATGCTATGGGCAGCATAGAGACAAATATTCCATTCTATATGTGTATTGAAAATATTTTCACCAATCATTTAATCTTATATGTTGTCTAATACAGGAGTAAAAGATAACTCTCCTTACAGATGTGATACTAATTGTATCACCTTCGTAGTAGAGATAAATTATCTTAGAAATTGCATATGAATATAGATTTGCATTGGTTAAACACTAATATAGAGTGGAAAATAAACTCAGATCCAATGAAGTATTATATGACATATAGACAGATAGCCAAAATTAAGATCTTATAGAAATACCCAGTAATTATTGGCTTCATTCATTCCATGAGGGGTAACTGAGTTTAGCCTAAAGATCCAACCTGTTTCTTTTTGTTGCAAAACATTTTCAATATTGCCACCTCTAATACCTGGTTTAAACCTTTCTAGGCCCCAGCACTTGAAAGAGGCGGTGTTGCCAGCGTGTTTCAACAGAAAGTGTTTTGCCACACTAGTAATCTGTTTACCATCTTTTTGGTCCTTATCTGCATTCCGTATGTTACTTAAATGTTCAGTAATTCTGGTACGTAATTTACGGGTAGTCATCCCTGTGTATATTAAATTACATGAACAAGAAAGACAATAGATTACATTATCACTCTGACAGTTGATGTGTGTTTTAATTTTCCACTTTTTAGTAATACAATCTTTTTTTGTTATATATTGACATGTTTTGCAGTGACCACACGGGGTGGAACCTTGATGTATTGGCTTTTTATTTCTATTTCTGTCAAAGTGGCTCGTGGTGAGATTGTCCATTAAATTTCTACCTCGTCTAAAGGTTAGAGAGGGTTTATCTGGTATTAATTTTTTTAAACTCTCATCACTTTGTAGTATATACCAGTATTTCTGGACAATAGCACTCACTTGATCACTCTGTTTGTTGTAGGACGATATATATCTAATAACATTGGATTCTGAGTCACATTTTTTGTTAGGTTGAAGTAGTTCCTGCCTATTTTTCTTCAATGCTTTGTTATAGGCTTTGGCTAATGATCTCCTAGAGTAGCCTCTCTTTAATAATCTTTCTTTCAAGTCCTGTGCTGTTTTTTTGAAAGAAGAGATATCTGTATAATTTCTCCTTATTCTCAGATATTCTTCATAAGGGAGGCTCTTTATTGTAGATGGATGGTGATTACTTTCTGCATGCAAGATATTATTTGTTGCAGTAGCTTTTCTGTATGTTTCTGTCACCAATTTCTTATCACATTTAGAAATAGTTAGATCCAGAAATTCGACTTTCTCAGTGCTCATATTATGTGTGAGATATAACCCAAAAGGATTATCATTGAGTGACCTAAAGAAATCCAATATTTCTATCGGACCTTCCCAAATCAGGAAAATATCATCTATATACCTGGACCAGTGGGAGATGTATTGTGTATACTGGTTGTTATTGTCATTAAATACAATCATCTCTTCCCACCAGCCCAGGTATATATTTGCATATGTCGGTGCAATTTAGACTAAATAACAAGTCGAATCATAAATATTTATATTTGATGTTTACAAATAGAGTGCATAACTCTTAATTTCACTCATGCTCTATAAAAAACAGTGTCAACTGTCAGAATAGAATCAGTCGTAGCAGCCTGTAGTTTATACACACATGGGGGTCGATCCGATAAAAATCGTCGCCCGCAAAAGCTGGCGACGCCAATATTTGCGCTGGTTTGGTATCACATATACGGTGTAACCTAGAAGTTACGCGCGTATATTTCTGCCGTCGCCCGTAGTTTTTTGGGCCATAGGCAGGTATACCAAACCAGCGCAGTTTGGTATCCAATATACAGCGTAAGGACTTACGTGGCGAAAATTGAGAAATCTTACTCCATTTTCACCTCGCCACAAAAAGCAGCCGTAAGAAGCCTTACGCTGACTATTGGAGCCCCGTAACTCCCTAAACTAGCTGCTAAATAAACCTAACACGTAACGCATGCGCAATGTCTATCTACCTGTCAACCGCGATCTGCTAAATAAAACCTAACACCTAACGCATGCGCAATGTCTATCTACCAGTCAACCGCGATCCACCGCCACAATCCCTAATAAAGTATTTAACCCCTAAACCGCCGCCATCTACATCTTCAATCTTCATTCATCGCTCCTCCGACGCAGAGCATCCATCCCGGCCGACGACTGAACGACGAATGAGGTACCTTTAAATGACGTCATCCAAGATGGCGTCCATTGAATTCTGATTGGCTGATAGGATTCTATCAGCCAATCGGAATTAAGGTAGAAAAATCTGATTGGCTGATTGAATCAGCCAATCAGATTCAAGTTCAATCTGATTGGCTGATTGGTTCAGCCAATCGGATTGAACTTGAATCTGATTGGCTGATTCAATCAGCCAATCAGATTTTTCTACCTTAATTCCGATTGGCTGATAGAATCCTATCAGCCAATCGGAATTCGACGGACGCCATCTTGGATGACGTCATTTAAAGGTACCTCATTCGTCGTTCAGTCGTCAGCCGGGATGGATGCTCCGCGTCGGAGGATCGATGAATGAAGATTGAAGATGCCGCTTGATGGAAGATGCTGCCGGATGGAAGAAGACTTTGCTGCCGCTTGGAGAAAGACATCGCCGGGATGAAGAATTCTTCTTTGCCGCTTGATTGGACATCGCCCGGATCGGATGAAGAGTTCTGCCCGGCGGGGTGAATACAAGGTAGGGAGATCTTCAGGGGGGTAGTGTTAGGTTTATTTAAGGGGGGTTTGGGTTAGATTAGGGGTATGTGGGTGGTGGGTTGTAATGTTGGGGGGTTGTATTGTGTTTTTTTTTTTCAGGCAAAAGAGCAGTTTTCTTTGGGGCATGCCCCCACAATAGGCCCTTTTAAGGGCTGGTAAGGTAAAAGAGCTTTGAACTATTTTTAATTTAGAATAGGGTAGGGCATTTTTTTATTTTGGGGGTTTATTATTTTATTAGGGGGCTTAGAATAGGTGTAATTAGCTTAAAAATCTTGTAATCTTTTTTTTATTTTTTGTAATTTAGTGTTTGTTTTTTTTGTAATTTAGTTTAGTTTATTTAATTGTATTTTTAGATAGATATTTGTAGTTTATTTAATTTATTGATAGTGTAGGTGTATTTGTAACTTAGGTTAGGATTTATTTTACAGGTAATTGGGTAATTATTTTAACTAGGTAGCTATTAAATAGTTAATAACTATTTAATAGCTATTATACCTAGTTAAAAACAGAATTTATGTTTACCTGATAAATTTCTTTCTCCAACGGTGTGTCCGGTCCACGGCGTCATCCTTACTTGTGGGATATTCTCTTCCCCAACAGGAAATGGCAAAGAGCCCAGCAAAGCTGGTCACATGATCCCTCCTAGGCTCCGCCTACCCCAGTCATTCGACCGACGTTAAGGAGGAATAATAGCATAGGAGAAACCATATGGTACCGTGGTGACTGTAGTTAAAGAAAATAAATTATCAGACCTGATTAAAAAACCAGGGCGGGCCGTGGACCGGACACACCGTTGGAGAAAGAAATTTATCAGGTAAACATAAATTCTGTTTTCTCCAACATAGGTGTGTCCGGTCCACGGCGTCATCCTTACTTGTGGGAACCAATACCAAAGCTTTAGGACACGGATGAAGGGAGGGAGCAAATCAGGTCACCTAAATGGAAGGCACCACGGCTTGCAAAACCTTTCTCCCAAAAATAGCCTCAGAAGAAGCAAAAGTATCAAACTTGTAAAATTTGGTAAAAGTGTGCAGTGAAGACCAAGTCGCTGCCCTACATATCTGATCAACAGAAGCCTCGTTCTTGAAGGCCCATGTGGAAGCCACAGCCCTAGTGGAATGAGCCGTGATTCTTTCGGGAGGCTGCCGTCCGGCAGTCTCGTAAGCCAATCTGATGATGCTTTTAATCCAAAAAGAGAGAGAGGTAGAAGTTGCTTTTTGACCTCTCCTTTTACCTGAATAAACAACAAACAGGGAAGATGTTTGTCTAAAATCCTTTGTAGCATCTAAATAGAATTTTAGAGCGCGAACAACATCCAAATTGTGCAACAAGCGTTCCTTCTTTGAAACTGGTTTCGGACACAGAGAAGGTACGATAATCTCCTGGTTAATGTTTTTGTTAGAAACAACTTTTGGAAGAAAACCAGGTTTAGTACGTAAAACCACCTTATCTGCATGGAACACCAGATAAGGAGGAGAACACTGCAGAGCAGATAATTCTGAAACTCTTCTAGCAGAAGAAATTGCAACTAAAAACAAAACTTTCCAAGATAATAACTTAATATCAACGGAATGTAAGGGTTCAAACGGAACCCCCTGAAGAACTGAAAGAACTAGATTGAGACTCCAAGGAGGAGTCAAAGGTTTGTAAACAGGCTTGATTCTAACCAGAGCCTGAACAAAGGCTTGAACATCTGGCACAGCTGCCAGTTTTTTGTGAAGTAACACCGACAAGGCAGAAATCTGTCCCTTCAGGGAACTTGCCGATAATCCTTTTTCCAATCCTTCTTGAAGGAAGGATAGAATCCTAGGAATCTTAACCTTGTCCCAAGGGAATCCTTTAGATTCACACCATCAGAATGTCGTCCAGGTAAGGTACAACTGCAATGCCCCTTGGTCTTAGCACAGCTAGAAGGGACCCTAGTACCTTTGTGAAAATCCTTGGAGCAGTGGCTAATCCGAAAGGAAGCGCCACGAACTGGTAATGTTTGTCCAGGAATGCAAACCTTAGGAACCGATGATGTTCCTTGTGGATAGGAATATGTAGATACGCATCCTTTAAATCCACCGTGGTCATGAATTGACCTTCCTGGATGGAAGGAAGGATAGTTCGAATGGTTTCCATCTTGAAAGATGGGACCTTGAGAAATTTGTTTAAGATCTTGAGATCTAGGATTGGTCTGAACGTTCCCTCTTTTTTGGGAACTATGAACAGATTGGAGTAGAACCCCATCCCTTGTTCTCTCAATGGAACAGGATGAATCACTCCCATTTTTAACAGGTCTTCTACACAATGTAAGAACGCCTGTCTTTTTATGTGGTCTGAAGACAACTGAGACCTGTGGAACCTTCCCCTTGGGGGAAGTCCCTTGAATTCCAGAAGATAACCCTGGGAGACTATTTCTAGCGCCCAAGGATCCAGAACATCTCTTGCCCAAGCCTGAGCGAAGAGAGAGAGTCTGCCCCCCACCAGATCCGGTCCCGGATCGGGGGCCGATATTTCATGCTGTCTTGGTAGCAGTGGCAGGTTTCTTTGCCTGCTTTCCCTTGTTCCAGCCTTGCATTGGTCTCCAAGCTGGCTTGGCCTGAGAAGTATTACCCTCTGGCTTAGAGGACGTAGCACCTTGGGCTGGTCCGTTTTTACGAAAGGGACGAAAATTAGGTCTATTTTTTGCCTTGAAAGGCCGATCCTGAGGAAGGGCATGGCCCTTACCCCCAGTGATATCAGAGATAATCTCTTTCAAGTCAGGACCAAACAGCGTTTTCCCCTTGAAAGGAATGTTTAGTAGCTTGTTCTTGGAAGACGCATCAGCCGACCAAGATTTCAACCAAAGCGCTCTGCGCGCCACAATAGCAAACCCAGAATTCTTAGCCGCTAACTTAGCCAATTGCAAAGAGGCGTCTAGAGTGAAAGAATTAGCCAATTTGAGAGCATTGACTCTGTCCATAATCTCCTCATAAGGAGGAGAGTCACTATCGAGCACCTTAATCAGTTCATCAAACCAGAAATATGCGGCTGTAGTGACAGGGACAATGCATGAAATGGGTTGTAGAAGGTAACCCTGCTGAACAAACATCTTTTTAAGCAAACCTTCTAATTTTTTATCCATAGGATCTTTGAAAGCACAACTATCCTCTATGGGAATAGTGGTGCGTTTGTTTAAAGTAGAAACCGCTCCCTCGACCTTGGGGACTGACTGCCATAAGTCCTTTCTGGGGTCGACCATAGGAAACAATTTTTTAAATATGGGGGGAGGGACGAAAGGAATACCGGGCCTTTCCCATTCTTTATTAACAATGTCCGCCACCCGCTTGGGTATAGGAAAAGCTTCTGGGAGCCCCGGCACCTCTAGGAACTTGTCCATTTTACATAGTTTCTCTGGGATGACCAAATTTTCACAATCATCCAGAGTGGATAATACCTCCTTAAGCAAAATGCGGAGATGTTCCAATTTAAATTTAAAAGTAATCACATCAGATTCAGCCTGCTGAGAAATGTTCCCTAAATCAGTAATTTCTCCCTCAGACAAAACCTCCCTGGCTCCCTCAGATTGGGTTAGGGGCCCTTCAGAGATATTAATATCAGCGTCGTCATGCTCTTCAGTAACTAAAACCGAGCATCCACGCTTACGCTGACAAGGGTTCATTTTGGCTAAAATGTTTTTGACAGAATTATCCATTACAGCCGTTAATTGTTGCATAGTAAGGAGTATTGGCGCGCTAGATGTACTAGGGGCCTCCTGAGTGGGCAAGACTCGTGTAGACGAAGGAGGGAATGATGCAGTACCATGCTTACTCCCCTCACTTGAGGAATCATCTTGGGCATCATTGTCATTATCACATAAATCACATTTATTCAAATGAATAGGAATTCTGGCTTCCCCACATTCAGAACACAGTCTATCTGGTAGTTCAGACATGTTAAACAGGCATAAACTTGATAAGAAAGTACAAAAAACGTTTTGAAATAAAACCGTTACTGTCACTTTAAATTTTAAACTGAACACACTTTATTACTGCAATTGCGAAAAAACATGAAGGAATTGTTCAAAATTCACCAAACTTTCACCACAGTGTCTTAAAGCCTTGAAAATATTGCACACCAATTTTGGAAGCTTTAACCCTTAAAATAACGGAACCGGAGCCGTTTTAAGCTTTAACCCCTTTACAGTCCCTGGTATCTGCTTTGCTGAGACCCAACCAAACCCAAGGGGAATACGATACCAAATGATGCCTTCAGAAGTCTTTTATCAGTATCAGAGCTCCTCTCACATGCGACTGCATGCCATGCCTCTCAAAAACAAGTGCGCAACACCGGCGCGAAAATGAGACTCTGCCTATGCTTTGGGAAAGCCCCTAAAGAATAAGGTGTCTAAAACAGTGCCTGCCGATATAATTATATCAAAATACCCAGAATAAATGATTCCTCAAGGCTAAATAAGTGTTAATATCAATCGATTTAGCCCAAAAAATGTCTACAGTCTAAATAAGCCCTTGTGAAGCCCTTATTTACAATCGTAATAAACATGGCTTACCGGATCCCATAGGGAAAATGACAGCTTCCAGCATTACATCGTCTTGTTAGAATGTGTCATACCTCAAGCAGCAAAGGACTGCAAACTGTTCCCCCAACTGAAGTTAATGCTCTCAACAGTCCTGTGTGGAACAGCCATGGATTTTAGTTACGGTTGCTAAAATCATTTTCCTCATACAAACAGAATTCTTCATCTCTTTTCTGTTTCTGAGTAAATAGTACGTACCAGCACTATTTGAAAATAACAAACTCTTGATTGAATAATGAAAAACTACAGTTAAACACTAAAAAACTCTAAGCCATCTCCGTGGAGATGTTGCCTGTACAACGGCAAAGAGAATGACTGGGGTAGGCGGAGCCTAGGAGGGATCATGTGACCAGCTTTGCTGGGCTCTTTGCCATTTCCTGTTGGGGAAGAGAATATCCCACAAGTAAGGATGACGCCGTGGACCGGACACACCTATGTTGGAGAAATAATTAACAATTTACCTGTAAAATAAATATAAACCCTAACATAGCTACAATGTAATTATTAATTATATTGTAGCTATCTTAGGGTTTATTTTATAGGTAAGTATTTAGATTTAAATAGGAATATTTTAATTAATAATATTATTAGATTTATTTTAATAAGTGTTTAGTTAGGGATGTTAGAGTTAGATAGGGTTATTATACTTAATATATATATACAGGCAGTGCAGAATTATTAGGCAAGTTGTATTTTTGAGGATTAATTTTATTATTGAACAACAACCATGTTCTCAATGAACCCAAAAAACTCATTAATATCAAAGCTGAATATTTTTGGAAGTAGTTTTTAGTTTGTTTTTAGTTTTAGCTATTTTAGGGGGATATCTGTGTGTGCAGGTGACTATTGCTGTGCATAATTATTAGGCAACTTAACAAAAAACAAATATATACCCATTTCAATTATTTATTTTTACCAGTGAAACCAATATAACATCTCAACATTCACAAATATACATTTCTGACATTCAAAAACAAAACAAAAACAAATCAGTGACCAATATAGCCACCTTTCTTTGCAAGGACACTCAAAAGCCTGCCATCCATGGATTCTGTCAGTGTTTTGATCTGTTCACCATCAACATTGCGTGCAGCAGCAACCACAGCCTCCCAGACACTGTTCAGAGAGGTGTACTGTTTTCCCTCCTTGTAAATCTCACATTTGATGATGGACCACAGGTTCTCAATGGGGTTCAGATCAGGTGAACAAGGAGGCCATGTCATTAGATTTTCTTCTTTTATACCCTTTCTTGCCAGCCACGCTGTGGAGTACTTGGACGCGTGTGATGGAGCATTGTCCTGCATGAAAATCATGTTTTTCTTGAAGGATGCAGACTTCTTCCTGTACCACTGCTTGAAGAAGGTGTCTTCCAGAAACTGGCAGTAGGACTGGGAGTTGAGCTTGACTCCATCCTCAACCCGAAAAGGCCCCACAAGCTCATCTTTGATGATACCAGCCCAAACCAGTACTCCACCTCCACCTTGCTGGCGTCTGAGTCGGACTGGAGCTCTCTGCCCTTTACCAATCCAGCCACGGGCCCATCCATCTGGCCCATCAAGACTCACTCTCATTTCATCAGTCCATAAAACCTTAGAAAAATCAGTCTTGAGATATTTCGTGGCCCAGTCTTGACGTTTCAGCTTGTGTGTCTTGTTCAGTGGTGGTCGTCTTTCAGCCTTTCTTACCTCGGCCATGTCTCTGAGTATTGCACACCTTGTGCTTTTGGGCACTCCAGTGATGTTGCAGCTCTGAAATATGGCCAAACTGGTGGCAAGTGGCATCTTGGCAGCTGCACGCTTGACTTTTCTCAGTTCATGGGCAGTTATTTTGCGCCTTGGTTTTTCCACACGCTTCTTGCGACCCTGTTGACTATTTTGAATGAAACGCTTGATTGTTCGATGATCACGCTTCAGAAGCTGTGCAATTTTAAGAGTGCTGCATCCCTCTGCAAGATATCTCACTATTTTTTACTTTTCTGAGCCTGTCAAGTCCTTCTTTTGACCCATTTTGCCAAAGGAAAGGAAGTTGCCTAATAATTATGCACACCTGATATAGGGTGTTGATGTCATTAGACCACACCCCTTCTCATTACAGAGATGCACATCACCTAATATGCTTAATTGGTAGTAGGCTTTCGAGCCTATACAGCTTGGAGTAAGACAACATGCATAAAGAGGATGATGTGGTCAAAATACTAATTTGCCTAATAATTCTGCACTCCCTGTATATAATAACGATATTAACTATATTAACCCTAATAGAATTAGGGTTAATATAGTTAATATAGCTGGCGGCGGTGTAGGGGGATTAGATTATTGGTTAATGTATTTAATATAGCTGGTGGCGGTGTAGGGGGATTAGATTAGGGGTTAATACATTTATTATAGCTGGCTGCGGTGTAGGGGGATTCAGATTAGATGCAAAAGAGCTGTTTACTTTGTGACATAGCCCCGCCAAAAGCCCTTTTAAGGGCTGGCAAAAGAGCTGAATTCTTTGGGGCATGCCCCGCAAAAAGCCCTTTTAAGGGCTGGCAAAAGAGCAGTTTACTTTGGGGTAATGTCACGCAAAAATCCCTTTTCAGGGCTATTTGTAGGGTTAGACTTAGGTTTAGTGGTAGGGATAGTTTATTATTTTAGGGGTTGAATAATTTAATATAGATGGCGGCGGGGTAGGGGGATTAGATTAGGGGTTAATAATTTTAAAATAGATGGCGGCGGGGTAGGGGCTCACTTTAGGGGGTAGGTAAGGTAGATGGCGGCGGTGTTAGGGGCTCACTTTAGGGGGTTATAGATTTAATATAGCTGGCGGGGGGTCCGGGAGCGGCGGTTTAGGGGTTAATAACTTTATTAGGTTGCGGCGGGGTTTAGGAGCGGCGGTTTAGGGGTTAATACATATTTTATTGTTAGGCTAGTGAGGGGGGATAGCGGATAGAGGGTTAGACGTGTCGGGCTATGTTTAGGAGGCGTGTTAAACAGTGCGGGTGATTTCATACTTTAGTCAGGTTTTGTAGGCGCCGGCAGATTTCTGGAAATCGCTGGTTTATCCGACTTACGGCACGTTAGCATCTGACGGCGCCATATATTGGATAGCTCGAGTTGCGAGCTGAAACTGCGGGCGACGAGGGTTCCCTCGCTTGCGCCGCAAACTACGCCGTATATCGGATCGCGCCCATAGGGTTTACGTTAAATCAGATTGCTCTGACTGATGAAAATTCTGTTCTTTATTTTTAAATGAGAATTAACAGTAAACATCTGATGCACAAATCACATTCTGTTTTCACATTAACTCGTATACATCGAACTAATGTTTTTCTCCTAGAAAGGGATAACTCCACTTACATTTCAGGGTTAAATAATGACAGGTAATATCACGCTAAACTTTAAGCCTAAGGGTTGCATTTAAATACGTATTTTAAAGACAATAGGTATTGGTTATTGACTTCGTTAGATATATAAACCAATCAGAATGTCCCATACTTGCAATGCAACCATTGGTGCTCCGATCTAAGACTGAGAGTGCTATCTGTCATAATAGAATCATACAATCTTAACGGTAGCAATCTGAAGTATATAATACACAGAGGATTGATGTTAAATTAGTTTGCTGTGATAAAACCTTTCTTTTCTCTCCCTTTTTTAAGTGAGAAAGTAAATCAACACTGGATGTATAAATAATATTCCGCCCTGATATGAGCTGGTTAGCAACTCGTTCACACCGAACCTTTACTCCTCACTAAGAAAGGGATGACTGCTATCATAGTTTAGGGTTGTCTAATGACAGATGATATTTTGCAATATTGGTAGCTGAAGGATTACATTGAATTACATATTCCAAAAAACGTTATGCACTGGTTACGGACACCGGCAGATGTACAAACCAATCAAGAAGCCTACAATGTACAAGCCCACACTTGTAACGCAATCATTGGTGCTCTATGGGGCGGTTCCCGCCCCACGCCTATGATTGGCTGGCGAACCGGTAGTAATGCGCTATAAGAAGGGGTGGCACCCGGGCCTCGGCTTGTCTCGCCACATTTAAAAAGGTTGCTACAAGCAGCCGAAATGCGTTTGTGTATTTAGTAAGCACTCTGGTGCACTTATTGGTTTTAACTTTAAACTTTAATAACTTGTCTCTTGTCCCTGTCACCTGAAGCCGAGGGAGCAGTTATCGGCCAGGAAACAGGGGGACTAGATGACTTTAGTTTGAGTTTATTAGGTACTATCTGTAAATAAGGTCTTGTTGTTAAATTTTTATTTTTTAACTTGTACACATAAAAAATTAAATTTTTTAATCTTTACTTATAGTAGGAATGAGTGCTAACAAACCCCATCCTTGAGGTTCTCTGACCTTTATTTGTATTAGCTATCTTTGTGGGGTTAGCACTGGATTAGCAATCCTTCAATTCCACTAACACATACTGTATCTAGTGCCAGTTCTCTTCCCCCTTAAGGGGGATTAGAGTCGGCATGCTGTCAATCTCCAGGAGCAGTTACTGGGGCGCAATACACAATCGGCCATTTGTTAAAGACGGCCAGTCAGGCAGGAATAAAAGTTTTTTTTTTTTTGCTTAAGCTGGCCCCCCCTTAAGGGGGACTTCCGGGGGCCTGGCCGCAGCCGTGACCTCTGCACTACCGGTAGTTCCGCCCCTGACTAAAATGATTACCGCGACTTCAGAGTTCTGGTTGTTTCGAAAAACAAAAAAGTTGTACAAAACACATCAAAAATACATTACAAAGTATAGTTACACTCATAATAACAACATGTAATAAAAAAATATTAAAAAAAGAATATTGCACACAAAAGTTATAAAGGCTCAAAGATATAGGCTCTGAGTCCCCTGCTTATCCCACTGTCACAGAAACATGATTGCAGGCACTGCTTCCTTCACTGGCTGCTGCGCGGGAGGAACTTCCTTCAAGCTGCACAAAGTTCCCAAATAACCCCGCCCCCTCAGCAGCCAGCTCCACCGCTGCACGTCTGGCAGGGGGATTAGGGCCGGCATGCTGTCAATCGCCAGGAGCAGTTACTGGGGCCCCATGTGCAATTGGCCATTTGTTAAAGACGGCCAGTCAGGCAGGCATAAAAGTTTTTTTTTTTTTGCTGAAGCTGGCCCCCCCTTAAGGGGGACCTCCGGGGGCCTGGTCACAACCGCGACCTCTGCACCACCGGTAGTTCCGCCCCTGACTAGAATGATTACGGCGACTTCAGAATTCTGGTTGTTTCGCAAAACAAAAAAGTTGTACAAAACACATCAAAAATACATTACAAAGTATAGTTACACTCATAATAACACCATCTAATAAAAAATATTAAAAAAAGAATATTGCACACTAAAGTTATAAAGCTCAAAGATATGAGATCTTACGTGTTAGAAAAAAAAGGCAGACAAAGGGCTTTAATACTATTGAGATACATACATTTACATGTCTAAAGATGTATAAGCATGTATGTGTGTGTATATAGATATGTATTTACAGACATATATACACATATAAACATAAATATATATGTACACATATATAGACATATATAGAAGTTTATTGGGGCCTTTTGCAGTTAAGTAGATTAAAATATGTTAAAGCATTTTTATGCAATATTCATTTTTAATAAAGGTTTAAACTATGGGCTCCATGTACTAAAGCGTCAATTGTCTCACCGGTTGACAATCGAAAAAACTCGCTTTTGCTTGCTGCGAGCGAAATGAAGCCTGGTACTCGTATGTACTAAAAAACACCTCTGAAAATGTAGCGTCTAATTCGACGCAAGCTGTTGCGGATGATTGATAAATTTGACGCCTCGCTCGCTGCGATTTTTCCAATGTACTAAACTGTCTTGCAAAGCATAAACTCATTTTTTTGTTCCACGTGAGCTACAAGGTGTCAGAAACATCATAATTGCGGGAAGTGCAGTCAGCCTGTTATATAAACAAGTTTTGTCAGGTGGTTTACCATTAGAATAACTAGAACTTATTTGTGTAATCGATTTACTCCTTATAACATGACTTCTTCTGCATCCAATTCTCAGCCTGCAAAAGCCAAACATTATCAATTTTCCCATCAGCAGAATGTTGTCCTTGTTGACATGATCCTGAAATCATACGATTGTCTTTTTGGATTTCGCATGAAAAAAATCAGCTATGCTGTAAGTGCCCAGGGTCCTGGAAAAAAGGACATTGACCAAATTAAAAAGCGTTTCAAGAACATTAAATGCTTCGTCAAACAGAAATTGGCTAAGGAGAAGAATTCTGCAAGGGGTACTGGTGGAGGTCCAGCCTATGTAGCTGATCTAACCGATTATGAGTAAAAGTTAATACAGCGGCTGGGTCCAGAGGTTATCGTCAGAGTCGCCGAAGACTGTGACAGCAACATAAGAGGTAAATGTATTACTACAACATAGACGCCATTATTTATGTAATTAATCTTTCTATTTTTTCCAGTGTTATTTGCCAGTTTGACCTGTATATTTTTAGAATATCCTCTTTATATGTAAAATAACCTTTTTTTTGGTTTGTTGAGCGTATATATATTTTGAAAATAAAAGGTTAAATTAAAAAAATTAAGTTTCATAATAATGTATTTTTACAAAGTTGTGTTTGTGTGGAATACAGTAATGACGCACTTATTTTTAAAATGGATTCCATCCATAAGAATGAAATTTATTAGGTTACAAAATGTAATCATGTGCTAATGTAGAACTTATTTCAATATCGATAAATTATTTAAACAACATAACCAGAGATTTTTTAATGCATAAGAAAGTAAATGCTGTTTAATATGATTACAATCATTTGTCTAGATTACAAGTTTTGTGTTAGAGGCTATGCGGTGCTAACAAGCAGTTTTTCTCACCGCTCACTTACATACAGCGCTGGTATTATGAGTTTTCAGAAACCCGTTGTTAAAAGACAAAAAGTGAGCGTTGAGCAAAATTTTACTCCAAATCTCACTCCAATACCAGCGCTGCTTAAGTCAGCGGTGAGCTGGTGTAGCGTGCTCGTGCACGATTTCCCCATAGGAATCAATGGGGAAAGCCGGCTGAAAAAAAGTCTAACACCTACAAAAAAGCAGCGTAAAACTCACTAACGCAGCCCCATTGATTCCTATGGGGAAATAAAAGTTATGTTTACACCTAACACCCTAACATGAACCCTGAGTCTAAACACCTCTAATCTTACACTTATTAACCCCTAATCTGCCGCCCCCGACATCACCACCACCTACATTATAATTATTAACCCCTAATCTGCCTCTCCGGACACCGCCGCCACCTATATTATACTTATGAACCCCTAATCTGCTGCCCCCAACATCGCCGTCACCTACATTATATTTATTAACCCCTAATCTGCCACCCCCAATGTCGCCGCCACCTACCTACACTTATTAACCCATAATCTGCCGCCCCCAACGTCGCCGCCACTATATTAAAGTTATTAACCCCTAAACCTAAGTCTAACCCTAAACCTAACACCCACTAACTTAAATATAATTTAAATAAATCTAAATAAATATTCCTATCATTAACTAAATTATTTCTATTTAAAACTAAATACTTACCTGTAAAATAAACCCTAAGCTAGCTACAATATAACTAATAGTTACATTGTATCTAGCTTAGGGTTTATTTTTATTTTACAGGCAAGTTTGTATTTGTTTTAACTAGGTAGAATAGTTATTAAATAGTTATTACCTATTTAATAACTACCTAGCTAAAATAAATACAAATTTACCTGTAAAATAAAACCTAACCTAAGTTACACTAACACCTAACACTACACTATAATTAAATAAATTAACTAAATTAAATACAATTACCTAAATTAAATTAAATTAGCTAAAGTACAAAAAAAACAAATACTAAATTACAGAAAATAATAAACAAATTACAGAAATGTAGACTAATTACACCTAATCACACCTAATAGCCCTATTAAAATAAAAAGCCCCCCAAAATTCCAATCAGCCAATAGAATGCAAGCTCAATCCTATTGGCTGATTGGATCAGCCAATAGGATTAAACTTCAATCCTATTGGCTGATTGCATCAGCCAATAGGATTTTTTCTACCTTAATTCCATTTGGCTGATAGAATTCTATCAGCCAATCGGAATCTAAGGGACGCCATCTTGGATGACGTCACTTAAAGGTACCTTCATTCTGTTTTAGTCGTCACCAGAAGAGGATGCTCTGCGTCGGATGTCTTGAAGATGGACCCGCTCCACGCCAGATGGATGAAGATAGAAGATGCCGTCTGGATGAAGACTTCTGCCCGTCTGGAGGACCACTTCTGCCCGGCTTGGATGAAGACTTCTGCCTGTCTGGAGGACCACTTTGTCCGGCTACAATGTAACTATTAGTTATATTGTAGTTAGCTTAGGGTTTTTTTTACAGGTAAGTATTTAGTTTTAAATAGGAATAATTTAGTTAATGATAGGAAAATTTATTTAGATTTATTTAAATTATATTTAAGTTAGTGGGTGTTAGGTTTAGGGTTAGACTTAGGTTTAGGGGTTAATAACTTTAATATAGTGGCGGCGACATTGGGGGCGGCAGATTAGGGGTTAATAAAATTTAACTAATGTTTGCGAGGCAGGAGTGCGGCGGTTTAGGGGTTAATATGTTTATTATAGTTGTGGCGACGTTGGGGGTGGCAGATTAGGGGTTAATAAGTGTAGGTAGGTGGCAGCGACATTGGGGGCGGCAGATTAGGGTGGGGTTAATAAATATAATGTAGGTGTCGGTGATGTTGGGGGCAACAGATTACGGGTTCATAAATATAAAGTAGTTGGCGTCGGTGTCCGGAGCGGCAGATTAGGGGTTAAAAATTTTATTTTAGGATTTGCGATGCGGCGTTGTACCATAAAACTCTTAACATCTGACTTTTAAATGCATTAGGACTCTTGACAGGAGAGGGTGTACCACTCACTTTTTGGCCTCCCAGGACAGACTCGTAATACCGGCGCTATGAAAGTTCCATAGAAAAAAGACTTTACGAAGTTTACGTAAGTCTTTTTGTGGTAAGGCAAAAAAAGTGTGCGGTGCCCCTAAACTTTCAAGACTCGTAATAGCAGCGGGCGTTAAAAAAGCAGCGTTAGGACCTCTTAACGCTGTTTTTTTTACCCTAACGCACAACTCGTAATCTAGCCAATTGTAAACTTATTTTTTTATATATCTATATATATATATATATATATATATATATATATATATATATATATACATCTCTCTCTCTATATATATGGATAGATAGATAGATAGATAGATAGATAGATAGATAGATAGATAGATAGATAGATAGATAGATAGATAGATAGATAGATAGATAGATAGATAGATAGATAGATAGATAGATAGATAGATAGATATGTAATCTGTATATGTATATATATATAACATTATTTTAATTTTTATGATTTTTATTTAACAATTTTACTTATTTTTTAATAACAGCACCACAGGAACAGACGGTCAGAAGGTCATCTGATCTGCATGCCACTTCCCAAATTTCTGGGCCTATCGCATCTACCTCAAGTTCAAGGCCTTCTACAAGTAGTGCACATGGACAATACATTAGGTCCAATTCAACTGCAAGTCACAGTTTGTCTTCTGCTGATACCTTCCCAGACATCAGAAGCAGCACTCCAGATTTAGGAGTTGAAAGAGGGTCAGGTTATATACCTGCATTACAATCATATAAAATAGATGTCTTATTGTAAACAAAAAAATAGTAATGTTTATACACATAGTTTTATAATATATATATATATATATATATATCAATCAACATCAAATTAATATCAGTGTAATTGATATTTTTATTCATTAGCTTGTATGAAAGCCTCTGTTGGCAAACATTTTTATTTTTTAGTTCACATGGGATCCTTGTCTAGACTCATTTATCACTCGACTGTATTAAGCCTGTGTTATTAATCTTTTCAAAGTGTCTGTAGAATTTGTTATATATGGATGTGTTATAATCACGTCCATGAATCTCTTTATATAAAAGCTTGTTTGTAATCACCAATCCCTAGAAAAAAAAAAATTTTGTCTTTGTATCTAATAATTCTGGATACCTTGTAATTGATTTTTTTTATTTTATTTTTCAATTATGTTATCTTTTCTAAGTTATTTTTAAGAAAAAAAAGAAATATTTTTTTAGTAAAAGTGTATGAAAAAATGTATTGAGATTATTATTATTTATTTCTAACAGCTGATGTTGGGAGGATTTTTCAAAGAATGCTTACCAACACCTCTCAATCTTTATTTGAAGGTATGTTACATCTTTCTTTCTCTATGGTATTTTTTATTTTATCTCGCTCTCTTCTTGGTGTCTCTATTTAGCTTTCTATAAAATCCATTTATTCCTTTTATTATCTATCCTTTTCTGATTGTATTTTTTTTTCTCTCTCACTCTCTAATATCTATCACTTTATTGCTTTTTCTCTGTCTATTTTCCTCTCCTTATATGATCTCTCTTTTTTTTAATCTTTCTATATCTCGCTTTCTATCTCTGTTATAAATAGCTCTTTCCTTATCTGTCTCTCTATCGTTCTCTTTCAATCTTTATCTCAGGCTCTCTCAAACCATATTCCTCAATGATATATCTTTATTTCATTCTCTCAATCTCTATATTTATCTATGTTTATTATTTATTTGTTTTTGTTTTTATATACTAAAGTGTGTATCCACCAATTACCATCCCAAATCTATCTATATCAATATCTATCTCTCCTCCCCATCTTTCTCTATTTCAATTTTTTTTTCTATTTTTCTAATTTGTTCTTTCTCTTTATTTTTTTCGATATGTATTTTTTCAAAAACTTTCTCTCTCTCTCAATGTATATTTCTCTCTCTCTATTTCTATATGTAATTTTAAATCCCGTTCTCTCTTTCTCTATCTTTATCTTTGTCTCAATTTATCTCGAGCTGTATCTTTATTTTTATATCACTTTCTTTATTGTTCTCTCTCTCTTTTAATTTGATTTCTCTCTTTTGCTTTTTCTATATCTCTCATATTTTTCTTCAATTTTCTTTCTCTCTCTCACAATATCATTATCTCTTTTTTTCTCTCTCTCTTTCTTCAATTGTGTTTCTCTCTATTTCTCTCTTTTCTTTCTTCAATTTTCCTTCTCTCTTTCACTCTCTCTCTCTCACAATATATCACTCTCCCTTTTTTCTCTATCTCTCTCTTTTTCTTCAATTTTCTTTCTCTCTTTTTATCTCTATCATCTCTTCAGTTTGCTTTCTCTCTGTCTTTTTCTCTCTTTTCTCTTTCTTCAGCTTGCTTTCTCTCTATCTCTTTTCTCTCTCTCATCTCTTTCTTCGGTATGCTGTCTCTCTCTTTTTTTCTCTCTCTCATCTCTTTCTTCATTTTTCTTTCTCTCTTTCTCTTTTTCTCTCTCTTTCAATATATCATTTTCTCTTTTTTCTATATATCTCTCTTCTATTTTCATTCTCAATTTTTTTCTCTCTCTCACCTCATCATCTTCTAATTTATCTCTCTCTATTTATCTTTCTCTCAGTTTTCTTTTTCTTTCACAATATATCACTATCTTTTTTTCTCTTTTTCTCTCTTTCTTCAATTTCAATTTTACTTCTCTCTTTCACTCTCTCACAATCTCACTCTCTCTTTTTTCTCTTTCTCTCTATTTTTCTTTAATTTTCTTTCTCCTTTTTCTATCTATCATCTCTTTCTTCAGTTTGATTTCTCATGCTCTCTTTTTCTCTCTCTCTTATCTCTTTTATCAGTTTGCTTTCTCTCGCTCTCTTTTTCTATCTCTCATCTCTTTCTTCAGTTTGATTTCTCACTCTATCTTTTTCTCTCTCTCATCTCTTCAGTTTGCTTTCTCTCTCTTTTTCTCTCTCTCTCATTTCTTTCTGTAGTTTGCTTTCTCTCTCTTTTTCTCTCTCTCTCATTTCTTTCTTCAGTTTGCTTTCTCTCTCTTTTTTTCTCTCTCTCATCTCTTTCTTTAGTATGCTTTCTCTCTCTTTTTTTCTCTCTCTCATCTCTTTCTTTAGTATGCTTTCTCTCTCTTTTTTTCTCTCTCTCATCTCTTTCTTTAGTATGCTTTCTCTCTCTTTTTTTCTCTCTCTCATCTCTTTCTTTAGTATGCTTTCTCTCTCTTTTTTTCTCTCTCTCTCATCTCTTTCTTCATTTTTCTTTCTCTATTTCTCTTTTTCTCTCCCTCTCAATATATCACTCACTCTTTTTTCAATATCTCTCTCTTCTATTTTCATTCTCTCTTTTTATCTCTCTCTCACCTCTTTCTTCATATGTCTCTCTCTATATATCTATCTCTCTATCTTTTTCTCATCTCTTTATTCAATTTTCTTTCTGTCACTCACAATATATCACTATCATTTTTTTCTCTAGCTCTCTCTTTCTTGAATTTTCTTTCTCTCTTTTTCTCTCTCTCGTCTCTTTCTTCGGTTCCCTATCTCTCATATTTTTTTTCTCTAACTCTCTATTTCTTCAGTTTAGTTTCTTTTTCTATATCTTATGTCTTTCCTCTATTTTCTTTACCTTGCAAACAATATATCAATCTCTCTTTGTTTTTATATCTCTATCTTTCTTTCTTTTTCATTCTATCTATTTACTCTCTCTCATCTCTTTATTAAATTTTCCTTAACTCTCTCTCTTTCTCTCAGTATATATCACTCTCTCTTTTTTTACTATCCCTATCTTTTTTCAAGTTTCTTTCTCTCTTTTACTCTCTCTTTCATGTATTTCCTCAATTTTCTTTCTCTCTCTCTCTTTTTCTCTTTCTCTCATCTTTTTCTTCTAATTTCTTTCTATCTTTCTCTCTCTCTCTCTCTCTCTCTCTCTCTCTCTCTCTCTCTCTCTCTCTCTATCTATCTATCTATCATATCTTTATGTTTATTTTTCATGTTATACTTTTATATATCTTTCTATCTATCTTTTTTGTTTTTCCCACTCTAATTTTTCATTTTCTAAAAATGCTCTATTATGTATTCATGTAGAAGATGAAAACTCATCAGAGGAAGTGTTGATAAATCTTGTCCCTGTGGAGGAAGAAGCACCTATGTCTGAAGAACAACAAAGACATAGAGGAGACAGTGAAATACCAGATCTAATTCAAGAAATGGGAGATGCACAGCCTTTTGAAATTCATTCCCCACCAGAGCATGATCCTCCAGGAGAGCAACAAGAAGAACCTTGTCTTCATGGAGTACAACAAGAATCAAATGTACGCAAGGTTGCCAATATACCAAAGGCTGAACGTGTAGGTGAAGTTGGCCTCAATGACATGCTTGACCTTGCTTGTCAGTATAGGGTTGACCATGTGGATCTTTAAAACCTTATTAGCACTAAATTTGACCAATGGGCAGAAATTTCTGAGTGGAACATGCAGTTAAATAGAGAAAGATTTGAGTTTCAAAGACAAATGGATCTGCAAATATTTGAGTGGCAAAAGCTAATGGATCAGCAGAGGCATGAACAAACAAATCGAGCTCTCCATCTTGCTGAACGTACATTGGCAACTCTGCTTTCAATTGTAAGGGATAAAGAGGGACCATCAGATCATAAGAGAGCTAGACAGGATTTATGAAATTGCATGTCCTAGTTTTAATTACATGTACTCATACCCTGATTTTTTTGTAAATAGTTTTGTTAGTTTGAAATTATATATTCAAATAATAATTTATTTGGTAATGTTCATTTGACATATTTTTTTGTTTGGTTCAATAAAATATTAATATTTTTCAATTCAAATAAAAAATTTTTACAATGATAACATATTTATTTGTATATGTTACATTTTTTTTATGGTAATTTCCATGAAATCTAAAATTCAAACTATAGAAAAATAAATATAAAAAAAAATGTTTGTACATCAAAAATATTAACATTTTTACAATATTATATTAATTATACATTTTTCAAATAACATATCTCCGATACAGAAATTCTACTTGTTCAGTTAGCATGTTTAAAGTTGCCCTTATTCTGACAAGTTTTATCTTGAAGTTGTCATCAAAGCTAGTCTTGTGTGCTCTTGTCTTTGGTATCATCACTTAATAGTGAAACGACATCTGCAAAATAAATATAGAATATTTTTTATCTTAAACTATTTGGGTATTAGCATTTGAAAAAAATATTATTTTATATTTACCATCTGGTGTTGTTGTCACTGGATCCACAGTTACATCTGCTTGCACACTTTGGTCAACCATAATAATAATTTCAGAGTATCCAACAGCTAAAATAAATTGAATAATACAAAACATTGAATAATTATATAATTTAGTTATATTTCTTTAGGGTTTATATGTAAAAGAAATACATAAAGGTATACCTTTATCTGTGAAGTTGTGAGTTACTGTGAGTCAAATCTCTTCAGAAGAGATAGCAGATCTATCAAAGTCTTGTTCTGTGTCTATTTGATAAAAAAAAATAGTTTATTATAACATTGTAATATCAAATTGGTTAATACGATATTTTATTAAATCATTACCATGAGGTTGGTCTGGGTGTTTAGTCACATAATCTTTGTTCCACTGACATTCTGTATTTATGTTTATATCTGTTTGGTTTAATTTTATATCTATAGATCATAAAAAAGATTAATCACAAGAAATCCCCTTTTAGACAGCTCCAGACTTGTATAGTGTATATACCCAGCAGCATTATTCCTTAGAGTATACAGAGCGGTATTGTGAAAACTCACCAGCACCAGTAGATTCAGACGGATACTAAGCAGCCTAATCAGCCTCCGGATCGTTCACCACTCTGTGGGTCCCCGGGCCGGTACTATGCACCTTTGACTGCCGTTGTTGAATTGTGTTACCAGGTAAGTCCCAAACTCTGTGAGCACACCCGCCTCTGTAAAATGCCTTCTATGAAATGCCAAACGACACACTCCGGCGGCTTGCGATGACGTCATCAGCCGGTATCAAAACCGGGTATTCCAAGCCTTTGTCCAGGAAGACGCCGAGGTTTGAGCTGGTTGTTAGACAGCAAGCAATAGCACAAAAGAAATCCAGCAAACCTCCCAGGCGTATAATCAATCAAAATGTATTTAAGGAAAACCGTGCAAAAAACATATAAAAAAAGTAAAACATACAAAATGTCCCAACACCTGGAACAGATACAGGAATCGTCCTACGCGTTTCAGCAGATATTCGCCTTATTCATGGACATAATTTGCTCCACACCAACTTGTCTATTTAAACACACCCTTGTCATCAGGTGTAAGGGCTCCAGGTGCTAATTATTAAAGGGACAGACCTATAGCAACACTATGTAGAAATAAAGACAGACTGTAAATGGCTAATCATTGGGGGAAATTACAAAAAACAAGTATCAACAATTCATTGTCCGCTCAGGCTAAACATATATATATATCTCTGATAGCATATTCAACCTTAGACATCTAGTGAAAGATATCTTATAAAGAAAATGGGAACAGCTTATGTTTATTTTAAAGCCTTTATGCGAGCGGATAAAATAGTGCCCTAATGATAACCATAAATTTTTTTTATAAATTCATAAAAGGGTAAAGGGTAGTAAGTGCATCATATTATTAATTACCACTATGACAATGTGACCTTAATTATAAACATGTTTGGTGCTCATTTTAAAAAAAGAACAGCACAGAGTGTTTCAAAAAGTGATAAAGAAATGCACAGAATAATACATATAGATTATCGTGTAATTCAGGATATGTTATATTGGTTATAATAATGTACCTAAAATAAAAAAATTATTTTCTAAGTTTACTCTATAAATTCATAGAGATATAAGCTAACCAGTATAAGCACAAGTCCTTTGTATTTATCTTTAGAGCATAATGAAGTACCTATTTAATAAGGAAATTTATTTCATGCTCCATCATAGACTCCCTTAGATCCTAATTATGATTCTTATTTATTAGTGCCTCCAAAAATTAATGACATCGCCCACTATATTGAAGCCGTCTGGAATCCTAGTTTTCATTTTGAAAATCCAGAAGGCCTCTTTGTGTGAGAGTTTAGTTACTCTATCTCCACCACGTATGGCGGGTTTGATATGGTCAATAATTTGCCATTTTAGACTGCTTACCACTTTGTTGTGGACATGTATAAAATGTCTGGCAAGGTCAGAACATTCGATACCATGTTCAATATTTTTGAGATGCTCCCTAATCCTAGTTCTACACTCTCTGGAGGTGCATCCAATATATTGTTTTTTACATTCTACGCAATCTATGAGATAGATAACGAAGACAGAGCGACAGTTTGTATATGCATCCAACTCATAGACCTTCTGTGTGGTGTATGATTGGAAGCTCTTTGAAACCTTTGTGAAACCACAAGCAATGCACTTGCTGTAATGACACCTATAGTGACCTTTTACATTCAACCAGCTATTGCTTCTTGCTTGTGTATTTCTAAGAAGACTAGGAGAAACTGCATTGCCTATCGTATAGCCTCTACGCGAGACAAAATTGCATCCTTTCTGTACAAGGTCTTTGAGGCTGTCCTCAGCAGTCAGAATAGGGAGATGTTTTTCCACAATTTCACATATATCATTAAATTGCGCACTATATGTGGTAACAAATGTAGGTCTTGAGCTATCGAAACGTTGTTTGTTCACTGGGGCTTTTTTATCGAGAAGGAGAGTCTCTCTATCCAACCTAGTTACTTCTAGGAGAGCTCGATCTATTGTTTTTATGTGATAGCCTCTCTCTAGGAGATTTTTTCTCATTTTCAAACTCTCTGCATTGAAGAATTCATTATCAGTACAATTTCGTTTCAACCTTATGAATTGCCCTTTGGCTATTCCAAAACCCATATGTTTTGGATGATTGCTTCGGCCATGTAATATGGCATTCGCCGCAATTGGTTTACGATATAAAGTTGTCTTTATTTGCTGAGTATCAATTTCTCCTATCAATAAGAGGTCTAGATAGGGTATGGATTCTTTGTTACTCTCATAGGTAAATTGCAAATTGGCATCATTGGAGTTAAGGAATTTAACAAACTCCTTTAATCTAGATGGACCCCCTGTCCAAATGAACAGGAGGTCATCGATATATCTTTTATACATGGTGATGTAACCCCTGAAGGGATTTGTATCTCCAAAGACGTGGCAAGCCTCCCACCAACCCATATATAGGTTGGCGTAGGCCGGGGCAAACTTTGCCCCCATGGCAGTGCCACGTCTCTGGAGATAAAAAGTCCCCTCGAATTGGAAAAAATTATGAGTTAGTAAAAAATCCAATGTTTGGATTAAAAAAGTCTTAAGATACTCATCATAGTTACTGAATCTATCCAGCATATATGAGATGGCTTCTAGACCTTTCTTATGAGGGATAGCAGAATATAGACTGACTACATCTATAGTCAGCCATTCCGCTGTATCCGTCCAGGCTACCTCTTTCAGACAACCCAAGAGGTGTTTCGTATCTTTGAGGTATGATGGAAGACCATAGACTACTGGTTGTAATAAAGATTCAATCCATGTTGAAATATTTTCAAAGAGAGATCCTATACCCGTCACAATAGGCCTTCCTTTCACCCCCTCCAAGGATTTATGAACCTTGGGGAGGTGATGGAATATGGGGGTAACAGGATCTTGAACATAGAGATAATCTACAGTGCCTTGGTCTAAAACCCCCATCTCTAAGCCATCATCTAGCAGTGATACAAGTTGCTGCCTGTATTTTTCAGTTGGATTGTATCTGAGAGTTTCATAGACGTCTGTATCATTGAGTTGCCTAAAAGCTTCCTCAAGATATAGCTGCCTGTCCTGTACTACCATGCAGCCACCCTTATCCGCCCTCTTTATTACAATGTCCTCTCTAGATTTTAAGTCATTAAGGGCCTTAGATTGTTCATTATTTAGATTTGGATAGGGATGCTTAGTGTTATTGAAAATTGCAATGAGGTCCTCTTCAATTCTGTGGTGAAAAGCTTCTAAGAATGGACCTCTCTCCCTAGTTGGATAAAAAATTGATTTTGGTGTATATCCACCATGTGTACACTTAAGTGGAATTTCATCAACTATTGACTCTTTGGCTAGATCATGTGCCTTTAGTAGATCACATGCCTCTGTAAAATCAACTATGTCATATATTTTGGGTAGAGTATCACTAGAGTGTATAAAATCTACATCTCTACTAACATCTATTTCATCTTTTTTCCAAAAGAATTTTCTTAGTGTGAGATCCCGAACCATTTTATTCACGTCCACAATAGTGTTGAACAAATTAAATTTATTAGTCGGTACATAACCTAAACCAAAACTCAATACCTCTTTCTCCTCTTTAGTAAGAGTGTGATTTGAAATGTTAATTACGTTCATAGTGCATATTTGTTTCTTCCTCCTCTCTTTTGCCTCCTTGCCCCTCTGCCTCTTGCTCCTCTTCCTATGTTTCCTCCTCTTTCCCTGGTATTTGGATCTACCTGAAAAACCTGCTGATCAGTATTATGGACTAAATTTGTTTGTTGTTTTAATATAGGGTTAGGAGTTTCATTATCCTTTAGGAAATCCTGCCTCCTCTGGTCAACTGATGTAACTACATTGGTGTTTTTAAATGTATTTCTATTACTGCTGTTGCTATTGTACCTTGTGACTATGGGGTCAACTCTAGTGATACCGGTGTTTTTAGGTTTGACTATTTGTTCACTATGTTCTGGTTGCATGCTTGTAGGCTGTTCTAAGTCTGCCTGATGTAAAGTATTCCCTTCAGGGCTTTGCTCTAAAAACGTTACATGTTTTTCAACTGGTGAAGTTGTCCTTGCTCTATTCCTGGACCTAGATCTAGATCTAGATCTGTTACTAGTACCAGGATTACTGCGTGTATGCCAGGTGTAAACCCTGTCATTTGTATGGTCATCACTATCTCTAATGAATTTTTTAAGCTTAAAATTATCCAACTCCACTTTAAACTTATCTATAGATTCTTTCAGCAGAGCGTCCATATCCCCATATTTGGGGTGCAACACATAATCATTGAGCTGTGCTTGTAATTCAGACAGTTCCTCCCTTGTTTTATGTAAGACAGTCTCTTTATAGGATATGATTAACTCCATTAGTCTCCTTGAACAGTCCGTTAGAATGTCATTCCATTTGGCAATAAAGGAAGAGTCATTTGTTTGAAATGTGGGATATTTATTTAGGCGCAGTCCCCTGGGAATTAAACCCATAATAAGATATTTCTCTAGGGCACGTTTGTCCCACCATGTTTTATATTCCTTAATAAGTGTACGTTCCATATACAAAAAAATGTCACTCATTGATAAAGTCTCTTTTTGATTAATAAAGGTGTCTTCAATTGTAAGTCTGTCCATTTCAATATGTGACATAGGTCTGAGAGAGTAAAGTTCACGGTTTTCCATGTTATCCATACTTTTTAGCCCTTTATTTCAGAAGATATTTGTGAAATATGCATAAAGAGCTTAGGACACAGTGTGTATAAAAATGTAAGGGTATACACTAGTCGAAATTTCAGAGGGAAAATTAGCCAGTCACAGCAAGTAGATAAATCACAAGAAATCCCCCTTTAGACAGCTCCAGACTTGTATAGTGTATATACCCAGCAGCATTATTCCTTAGAGTATACAGAGCGGTATTGTGAAAACTCACCAGCACCAGTAGATTCAGACGGATACTAAGCAGCCTAATCAGCCTCCGGATCGTTCACCACTCTGTGGGTCCCCGGGCCGGTACTATGCACCTTTGACTGCCGTTGTTGAATTGTGTTACCAGGTAAGTCCCAAACTCTGTGAGCACACCCGCCTCTGTAAAATGCCTTCTATGAAATGCCAAACGACACACTCCGGCGGCTTGCGATGACGTCATCAGCCGGTATCAAAACCGGGTATTCCAAGCCTTTGTCCAGGAAGACGCCGAGGTTTGAGCTGGTTGTTAGACAGCAAGCAATAGCACAAAAGAAATCCAGCAAACCTCCCAGGCGTATAATCAATCAAAATGTATTTAAGGAAAACCGTGCAAAAAACATATAAAAAAAGTAAAACATACAAAATGTCCCAACACCTGGAACAGATACAGGAATCGTCCTACGCGTTTCAGCAGATATTCGCCTTATTCATGGACATAATTTGCTCCACACCAACTTGTCTATTTAAACACACCCTTGTCATCAGGTGTAAGGGCTCCAGGTGCTAATTATTAAAGGGACAGACCTATAGCAACACTATGTAGAAATAAAGACAGACTGTAAATGGCTAATCATTGGGGGAAATTACAAAAAACAAGTATCAACAATTCATTGTCCGCTCAGGCTAAACATATATATATATCTCTGATAGCATATTCAACCTTAGACATCTAGTGAAAGATATCTTATAAAGAAAATGGGAACAGCTTATGTTTATTTTAAAGCCTTTATGCGAGCGGATAAAATAGTGCCCTAATGATAACCATAAAAATTTTTTATAAATTCATAAAAGGGTAAAGGGTAGTAAGTGCATCATATTATTAATTACCACTATGACAATGTGACCTTAATTATAAACATGTTTGGTGCTCATTTTAAAAAAAGAACAGCACAGAGTGTTTCAAAAAGTGATAAAGAAATGCACAGAATAATACATATAGATTATCGTGTAATTCAGGATATGTTATATTGGTTATAATAATGTACCTAAAATAAAAAAATTATTTTCTAAGTTTACTCTATAAATTCATAGAGATATAAGCTAACCAGTATAAGCACAAGTCCTTTGTATTTATCTTTAGAGCATAATGAAGTACCTATTTAATAAGGAAATTTATTTCATGCTCCATCATAGACTCCCTTAGATCCTAATTATGATTCTTATTTATTAGTGCCTCCAAAAATTAATGACATCGCCCACTATATTGAAGCCGTCTGGAATCCTAGTTTTCATTTTGAAAATCCAGAAGGCCTCTTTGTGTGAGAGTTTAGTTACTCTATCTCCACCACGTATGGCGGGTTTGATATGGTCAATAATTTGCCATTTTAGACTGCTTACCACTTTGTTGTGGACATGTATAAAATGTCTGGCAAGGTCAGAACATTCGATACCATGTTCAATATTTTTGAGATGCTCCCTAATCCTAGTTCTACACTCTCTGGAGGTGCATCCAATATATTGTTTTTTACATTCTACGCAATCTATGAGATAGATAATGAAGACAGAGCGACAGTTTGTATATGCATCCAACTCATAGACCTTCTGTGTGGTGTATGATTGGAAGCTCTTTGAAACCTTTGTGAAACCACAAGCAATGCACTTGCTGTAATGACACCTATAGTGACCTTTTACATTCAACCAGCTATTGCTTCTTGCTTGTGTATTTCTAAGAAGACTAGGAGAAACTGCATTGCCTATCGTATAGCCTCTACGCGAGACAAAATTGCATCCTTTCTGTACAAGGTCTTTGAGGCTGTCCTCAGCAGTCAGAATAGGGAGATGTTTTTCCACAATTTCACATATATCATTAAATTGCGCACTATATGTGGTAACAAATGTAGGTCTTGAGCTATCGAAACGTTGTTTGTTCACTGGGGCTTTTTTATCGAGAAGGAGAGTCTCTCTATCCAACCTATTTACTTCTAGGAGAGCTCGATCTATTGTTTTTATGTGATAGCCTCTCTCTAGGAGATTTTTTCTCATTTTCAAACTCTCTGCATTGAAGAATTCATTATCAGTACAATTTCGTTTCAACCTTATGAATTGCCCTTTGGCTATTCCAAAACCCATATGTTTTGGATGATTGCTTCGGCCATGTAATATGGCATTCGCCGCAATTGGTTTACAATATAAAGTTGTCTTTATTTGCTGAGTATCAATTTCTCCTATCAATAAGAGGTCTAGATAGGGTATGGATTCTTTGTTACTCTCATAGGTAAATTGCAAATTGGCATCATTGGAGTTAAGGAATTTAACAAACTCCTTTAATCTAGATGGACCCCCTGTCCAAATGAACAGGAGGTCATCGATATATCTTTTATACATGGTGATGTAACCCCTGAAGGGATTTGTATCTCCAAAGACCTTGTACAGAAAGGATGCAATTTTGTCTCGCGTAGAGGCTATACGATAGGCAATGCAGTTTCTCCTAGTCTTCTTAGAAATACACAAGCAAGAAGCAATAGCTGGTTGAATGTAAAAGGTCACTATAGGTGTCATTACAGCAAGTGCATTGCTTGTGGTTTCACAAAGGTTTCAAAGAGCTTCCAATCATACACCACACAGAAGGTCTATGAGTTGGATGCATATACAAACTGTCGCTCTGTCTTCGTTATCTATCTCATAGATTGCGTAGAATGTAAAAAACAATATATTGGATGCACCTCCAGAGAGTGTAGAACTAGGATTAGGGAGCATCTCAAAAATATTGAACATGGTATCGAATGTTCTGACCTTGCCAGACATTTTATACATGTCCACAACAAAGTGGTAAGCAGTCTAAAATGGCAAATTATTGACCATATCAAACCCGCCATACGTGGTGGAGATAGAGTAACTAAACTCTCACACAAAGAGGCCTTCTGGATTTTCAAAATGAAAACTAGGATTCCAGACGGCTTCAATATAGTGGGCGATGTCATTAATTTTTGGAGGCACTAATAAATAAGAATCATAATTAGGATCTAAGGGAGTCTATGATGGAGCATGAAATAAATTTCCTTATTAAATAGGTACTTCATTATGCTCTAAAGATAAATACAAAGGACTTGTGCTTATACTGGTTAGCTTATATCTCTATGAATTTATAGAGTAAACTTAGAAAATAATTTTTTTATTTTAGGTACATTATTATAACCAATATAACATATCCTGAATTACACGATAATCTATATGTATTATTCTGTGCATTTCTTTATCACTTTTTGAAACACTCTGTGCTGTTCTCTTTTTTTAAAATGAGCACCAAACATGTTTATAATTAAGGTCACATTGTCATAGTGGTAATTAATAATATGATGCACTTACTACCCTTTACCCTTTTATGAATTTATAAAAAAAATGTATGGTTATCATTAGGGCACTATTTTATCCGCTCGCATAAAGGCTTTAAAATAAACATAAGCTGTTCCCATTTTCTTTATAAGATATCTTTCACTAGATGTCTAAGGTTGAATATGCTATCAGAGATATATATATATGTTTAGCCTGAGCGGACAATGAATTGTTGATACTTGTTTTTTGTAATTTCCCCCAATGATTAGCCATTTACAGTCTGTCTTTATTTCTACATAGTGTTGCTATAGGTCTGTCCCTTTAATAATTAGCACCTGGAGCCCTTACACCTGATGACAAGGGTGTGTTTAAATAGACAAGTTGGTGTGGAGCAAATTATGTCCATGAATAAGGCGAATATCTGCTGAAACGCGTAGGACGATTCCTGTATCTGTTCCAGGTGTTGGGACATTTTGTATGTTTTACTTTTTTTATATGTTTTTTGCACGGTTTTCCTTAAATAAATTTTGATTGATTATACGCCTGGGAGGTTTGCTGGATTTCTTTTGTGCTATTGCATAAAAAAGATTGCTTAGGAAACAATTAAGTTTGTTTGTGTTACATGCATGTAATTAATAATTGTCATTAGATAATTACCAGTCTGAGTCCTTCTAGTTACAAGTTTAACACTTCTGACTCTTTTTGGGGAAAGCTTTCAATCAATCAAACTTAAAGGTAGAGGGGGAGAAGAAGCCTCACTCCTTGGAGTTTTAATTAACATGGATCTTAAGTAACGTGGTGGACGTTTGCCCTTTAATTTTTCCTTGTTCCTATCTTAAGAAAAAAATGAAATGTAAAAAAGTTAGGTTACTGTTATTTGCATGTTAAATGATCATATATATGTTTTACTAACTATTGGCTAGATTACGAGTTTTGCATTAGGCTTAAAAAGCAGCGTTAGCCGGTCCTAACGCTGCTTTTTAATGCCCGCTGGTATTAAGAGTCTTGCAGGTACAGATGTACCACTGACTTTTTTGGCCAGACTTGGAAATACCGCAAATCCACTTACGTAAATTGCGTATCCTCTTTTTTCAATGGGACTTGCATAGCGCCGGTATGACGAGTCTGCCAAAAAGTGAGCGGTAGACCCTCTCCTGTCAAGACTGGTACCGCATTTTAAAGTCAGTAGTGCCATAGCATAAAACTCTTAACTAAAGTGCTAAAAAGTACACTAACACCCATAAACTGCCTATTAACCCCTAAACCGAGGCCCTCCCACAACACAAACACTAAAATAAAATTATTAACCCCTAATCTGCCGCTCCGGACATTGCTGCTACTATAATAAATATATTAACCCCTATACCGCCATACTCCCTCCTCGCAAACACTAGTTAAATATTATTAACCCCTAATCTGCCGTCCCTAACATCGCCGTCACCTACATTATACTTATTAACCCCTAATCTGCCACCCCCAATGTCGCCACCACTATATTAAAGTTATTAACCCCTAAATCTAAGTCTAACCCTAACACCCCCTAACTTAAATATAATTAAAAGAAATCTAAATAAAAATTACTATCATTAACTAAATTATTCCTATTTAAAACTAAATACTTACCTGTAAACTAAACCCTAAGATAGCTACAATATAACTAATAGTTACATTGTAGCCAGCTTAGGGTTTATTTTTATTTTAAAGGCAAGTTTGTATTTATTTTAACTAGGTAGAATAGTTATTAAATAGTTATTAACTATTTAATAACTACCTAGCTAAAATAAATACAAAAGTACCTGTAAAATAAAACCTAACCTAAGTTACAATTACACCTAACACTACACTACAATTAAATAAATTACCTACATTAAATAGATTTAAATAAATTAACTAAATTAAATACAATTACCCAAATTAAATTAAATTAGCTAAAGTACAAAAAAAACCAAACACTAAATTATAGAAAATAAAAAACAAATTACAGAAATTTAAACTAATTACACCTAATCTAATAGCCCTATTAAAATAAAAATGCCCCCCCCCCCCAAAATAAAAAAAACCCTATCCTAAACTAAACTACCAATAGCCCTTAAAAGGGCCTTTTGCGGGGCATTGCCTCAAAGTAATCAGCTCTTTTACCTGTAAAAAAAAATACAAAACAACCCCCGCAACAGTAAAACCCACAACCCACACAACCAACCCCCCCAAATAAAATACTAGCTAAAAAAAAACTAAGCTACCCATTGCCCTGAAAAGGGCATTTGGATGGGCATTGCCCTTTAAAGGGCAGTTAGCTCTTTTGCCACCCAAAGTCCCTAACCTAAAAATAAAACCCACCCAATACACCCTTAAAAAAACCTAACACTAACCCCCTGAAGATCGACTTACCGGGAGATGTCTTCATCCAAGCCGGGCCGAAGTCCTCAACGAAGCCGGGAGAAGTCTTCATCCAAGCCGGGCGAAGTGGTCCTCCAGACGGGCAGAAGTCTTCATCCAGACGGCATCTTCTATCTTCATCTATCCGGCGTGGAGCGGGTCCATCTTCAAGACATCCGACGCGGAGCATCCTCTTCATCCGACGACTAACACAGAATGAAGGTATCTTTAAGTGATGTCATCCAAGATGGCGTCCCTCAGATTCCAATTGGCTGATAGCATTCTATCAGCCAATCGGAATTAAGGTAGAAAAAATCCTATTGGCTGATGCAATCAGCCAATAGGATTGAGCTTGCATTCTATAACTGTGTTAAAGTTTACTTGTTGTGGAAGGCTATATGAACTATTAGCTGTGAAAGGCTACAAACTTTACCGCACTCATCCCACCACTTTGAGGTGTACTGTTTACCTCTTTATATTGTTACAAACTATTCCAGCGGACCGCCACCTGTGTACATCATAGTACTAAGTGCAGGGTGAACAACGTGTCCCAAGCCGTTCGTTACCTGCGTACATTGGAGTACAGGAGAGCAGGAGAAGAAATCACCAGTAAAAGGTAAACTTGCGCAAGTTGAAAAAAACGGATTACACTGATTACCATCACCAGAATTTCTAAGATCGTGAGCCATCTAAACCTATTACAAGGAGGTAAGAACACCTGCAAAGCGGGTTAAATATAGACTTTCTCCAAAAAGGTTGAAGTGGTCACACTATATCCTCTTGCACTGTAAAGGATATCTGAAAATAATTTCCTAAAACGGACTATCCTTAATTCATACAGTGGCTAGCCGCCCACCATTACCGCATTAATAATAAAAACAAGAAAAGAAGTTATTTCCTAATGTGACTGTTTTTGAAAAATAATATTGCCGCCAAAGTTTTGCATTAGCGAAGCAGTTAGACAGCTGTTTGTTTTCTACATTAACGATATTCCACATTTGGATCTCCTATCAAACTTTTTCCAAAGGTTATTTACTTATAGTGATCAAGTTGGGTTCTCTCAATACGTTATTAATTAATTTTAAGATTTTTTATGTAAATTGTATCTATTTATGTATATTGTATCTATTGTTGGCTGTTATAAATACATTGTATTAATTATTTTTTGTGTGAAAGTAGCATTATTATCTGCAATCAAATGTCCGTGAAATCTATATCTCTTTAGACTGCAAATTACCTCTATATGAAAACCATATTAGCGGGTTCTCAGTTGTATTCCCAATTTTTTAGGTTGTATATTAGGATTTTAAAGAATAACTTATGAACTCCAGTTAGATATTGCAATATTTTCCCTTATCTCTCTTTTAAGAAATATATTTATCAGACTATTTTAAATATTTTTTTCGAATTGCATGCACCTTGCAAAGCATTAATTGTGTTCTCCACTCATATATAAAGTTAGCTATAGCAACTAATTACATCTGATTATTTATATTTGTCTCCCAGTTTTAATACTTATAGCTTTTATTAGCGCCTTTCTCAATTTACACTTTTTTATCTCATTTTCTTTTTAACCAGGAGGGGGTTAACAGAGAGAGGCTTAAGTATTTTAAGTCCTAGCACTTGTTATATATCTTTTACTTATCTCCCATTCTATTGGCTGATTGGAACAGCCAATAGAATGTGAGCTCAATCCTATTGGATGATGTCTTGAAGATGGACCCGCTCCGCACCGGATTGATGAAGATAGAAGATGCTGTCTGGATGAAGACTTCTGCCTGTCTGGAGGACCACTTCTGCCCGGCTTGGATGAAGACTTCTGCCCGTCTGGAGGACCACTTCGCCCAGCTTGGATGAAGACTTCTCCTAGCTTCGTTGAGGACTTCGGCTAGGCTTGGATGAAGATGTCTCCCGGTGAGTCGATCTTCAGGGGGTTAGTGTTAGGTTTTTTTAAGGGTGTATTGGGTGGGTTTTATTTTTAGGTTATGGACTTTGGGCGGCAAAAGAGCTAACTGCCCTTTAAAGGGCAATGCCCACCCAAAACCATTTTCTCAGGGCAATGGGGAGCTTAGTTTTTTTTAGCTAGTATTTTATTTGGGGGGGTTGGTTGTGTGGGTGGTGGGTTTTACTGTTGTGGGGTTGTTTGTATTTTTTTTACAGGTAAAAGAGCTGATTACTTTGAGGCAATGCCCCACAAAAGGCCCTTTTAAGGGCTAGTGGTAGTTTAGTTTAGGCTAGGGTTTTTTTTATTTTGGGGGGCTTTTTTATTTTAATAGGGCTATTAGATTAGGTGTAATTAGTTTAAATTTCTGTAATTAGTTTTTTATTTTCTGTAATTTAGTGTTTGTTTGTTTGTTTTTGTTTGTTTTTGCACTTTAGCTAATTTAATTTAGCTAATTTTATTTCATTTAGTTAATTTATTTAATTGTATTTAATGTAGGTAATTTATTTAATTGTAGTGTAGTGTTAGGTTTTATTTTACAGGTAATTTTGTATTTATTTTAGCTAGGTAGTTATTAAATAGTTAATAACTATTTAATAACTATTCTACCTAGTTAAAATATGTTAGGGTGTTAGGTGTAGACATAAATTTTATTTCCCGATAGGAATCAATGGGGCTGCATTAGGGAGTTTTAGGCTGCTTTTTGGCAGGTGTTAGACTTTTTTTCAGCCAGCTCTCCCCATTGATTCCTATGGGGAAATCGTGCATGAGCACGTTACACCAGCTCACCGCTGACTTAAGCAGCGCTGGTATTGGAGTGCGGTAATGAGCAAAATTTTGCTCAACGCTCACTTCTTGTCTTTTAACTTAACCAGCGCTGTAGGTAAGTGAGCGGTGAGGGAAAACTGCTCGTTAGCACCGCACAGCCTCTAACGCAAAACTCGTTATCTAGGTGAAAGTTAATATACTAACAATACTAATCTATTTATATTCACTAACTACTTTTGTACGATAGATCTTTTAAGTTATGTACCCACAGCCTACAACAATTAGATTTAAATATATATTTTATATACAATCGTATGCAAATGTTTAGGTACCCCTGACAATTTCCATTTTCATTTATAAATAATTTGGTGTTTGGATCGGCAATTTAATTTTGATCTATCAAATAACTGACGGACACAGTAATATTTTAGTAGTGAAATGAGGTTTATTGGATTAACAGAAAATGTGCAATATGCATCAAAACTAAATTAGACAGGTGCATAAATGTGGGCATCCTAACAGAAATATTGCATCAATATTTAGAGCCTCCTTTAGCAGAAATAACAGCCTCTAGATGCTTCCTATAGCCTGTAATAAGTGTCTGGATTCTGGATGAAGGTATTTTGGACCATTCCTCCTTGCAAAACATTTCCAGTTCAGTTAGGTTTGATGGTTGCCGAGCACGGACAGCCCACTTCAAATCACCCCACAAATTTTCAATGATATTCAAGTCTGGGGACTGGGATGGCCATTCCAGAACATTGTACTTGTTCCTCTGCATAAATGCCAGAGTAGATTTTGAGCAGTGTTTTTGGGTCGTTGTCTTGTTGAAATATCCAGCCCTGGCGTAACTTCAACTTTGTGACTGATTCCTCAACATTATTCTCAAGTATTTGCTGATATTGAGTGGAATCCATGCAACCCTCAACTTTAACAAGATTCCCAGTACTGGCACTGGCTACACAGCCCCACAGCATGATGAAACATCCACCAAATTTTACTAAGGGTAGCAAGTGTTTGTCTTGGAACATTGTGTTCTTTGCCGCCATGCATAATGCCCCTTGTTATGACCAAATAACTCAATCTTTGTTTCATCAGTCCACAGCACCTTCTTCGAAAAATAAGCTGGCGTCCAAATGTGCGTTTGCATACTTCATGCATACTTTGCATCTATGTGCAACCAACAATCAGCAGATAATGAGCCTATCTAGATATGCTTCTAGGCAAAGGAAAACAAGAAAATAAAGCAAATTATATAATAGAAATACATTTTTAAATGGTTTAAATTGCATTTGCAGTTGAAATCATGAAAGGAAACATTTTGGTTTCATGTCTGTTTAAAGAAAACTATTGAATTTCATATACATTTTTTATTTTAGAAAACCTTGTTAAATTACTACCATTTTGCATTTTTCTTTGTCCTCGTGCAATCTTGATTGGTAAAACAAGAAGGTAATCTTAGGAACAATAACATTGCTGATACAGAACATGGTTAGAAGATAATACTTGCGTATAATTTTATATACTATCTGATGATGATAAAGCATGCAATTCTAATACATTTTCTATTTTAATCCTAATATTGATTCTTCTTCTTTATATTGTTAATTTTTGATGAAAAGCAGGACTGGGTTTTCATTAATTCTTCACCATGGCTAGTTTTTCATGATTGGTGGCAAAATTTTATCCATGAATAAACAAGTTCAATACTGATTCTTAAACAAAAATTGGCATGCTTAAAAGCATACATTAATGCTTTTACATATAAATATATGAACAGAAAGAAAAAAAATGGTAATATGAAATTATTACAAAGTTGCTTATACTTCCCTTTTATGAATCCTGAAAGTAAAATTTTGACTAGCGTCCCTTTAAGCTATGAAAACAGCTTAAATAGAAAACATTGAAACTATCAAAATAGACATTTTAATTGTTTCAAAGATGACGCAATTAAAAGACTTACAGGTCTGCAGCAGTCTTTTAATGGAGTGGTAATACTCTGGCTCCCTCCTTTTTAAAACGCTATATTTTCTAAGGCACTGACGTCTTGTTTGTTTGATATTAGAGACTCGATACATTCTACGTAACATCTCGTAAATAATCTTATCCCTACAATCTTGTTTTAAAGCTCAAACTCCTCCATTATTTAGGGAAATATCTATCCATACTGTATACTAAATGATTAATTCACCAGCTATAGATTAATTCACCAGCTATATATATAATTGCACAGGAGTGTGTGCATTGGTAACAGGGCTGTGTACTTTTTAACAATAGCATATGTTCACATTTTCAAAGTGAACATTTTATAAGTGAGGCATCGATTTTTAAGAATTATACAAGAATTACACTCAATACTCTCCACACTGCTGGTTACTAACTATCAAACTGCCTACTGACATCTGCTAAGGAATGCTGAGTTAACCTACTGTCTCTTCTGCTTTCAGGTACGTGAACTCAGGCCCTGCACTGAAATTTTGCTATTCCCTGCTTTTCTGTCACTTTACAACAAATCCCTCTTTTTGGTACGTGAACTCAGGCCCTGCACTGAAATTTTGCTATTCCCTGCTTTTCTGTCACTTTACAACAAATCCCTCTTTTTGGTACGTGAACTCAGGCCCTGCACTGAAATTTTGCTTTTCCCTGCTTTTCTGTCACTTTACAACAAATCCCTCTTTTTGGTACGTGAACTCAGGCCCTGCACTGAAATTTTGCTATTCCCTGCTTTTCTGTCACTTTACAACAAATCCCTCTGTGTGTGTGTGTGTGTATATATATATATATATATATATATATATATTGTGCAATTGAATTTAGTCTGTTAAAATTAAGTCCTGCATTTTTGTTGTAATGATTTTTCCCAATGTCTCAATTCTAATGTCTAGTTAATTGCCATGTGATGCTCACTCCTTATCAATACTTGCTATAACTCTTAAATTTATAGTTTTCTTATGTCACAGTTTTAACCCCCTCCAAATTTTATTGTCTGTTTACTTAACTCATCTCACCCTGACCAGATTCTAACATTCCAATTGGCCTTACCAACTGTCTTTGATTAGCAATTAAGTAAATTTAGTGGACTCAGCTGACTGCCCTACCTGTATATATTTCAGACTAGTTAGGGGATGTGCATTGCACAGGGGTGTGTGCATTGGTAACAGGGCTGTGTACTTTTTAACAATAGCATATGTTCACATTTTCCAAGTGAACATTTTATAAGTGAGGCATCAATTTTTAAGAATTATACAAGAATTCAACAAGGATTGGGCAAGGGGCAAGACACAAGGCAAGTACTCTTGTATTACTATGTTTTATGTATATCATTGTATCCTTTTGCAAGTGCTGCTGTAACACTGTGTCTTATGTGTTTACTTGGTTCCCACTTTCAGAATAATGCTCAATATCTTCATATTCCTTTTGCTACCTCTTGTCTCTACAACAAACTACATTACTCAGTTACTCCTTCTCCCTCTCCACCTGCACTGTTCATTAGCCCATCTCTCTTATACTCAACTTACTTTTGTACTCATGAACTCTACTTATTCCTAAATACTCTCTCTCCCCCCTGCACTTCAGTTAAACAACAGTCTCATTACTGCAAATCTGCTTCTCATCTCATGTCACTCTCCCTCTTGCTCATACTAGCTGCTGGCGACATCTCCCCTATTCCTGGTCCCTCACAACCTCCTAACCTTTCACATCCTTGTGTGCCTTTCAATAGACTTCATAAACTAAACTCTGGTAACCTTAATCTCATTCCTCTTACATCTAAAAACCCCTCCCACTTCACTTGTGCACTCTGGAACTCTCGCTCTGTCTGCAACAAGTTAACTTCTATCCATGATCTCTTTATCTCCCACTCTCTTAACCTTCTGGCTCTTACAGAAACCTGGCTCTCTACTTCAGACACAGCATCCACTGCTGCACTGTCACATGGGGGTCTCCATTTCAGCCACACTCCTAGGTCTGGCAATAGACAAGGAGGTGGTGTCGGTATTTTACTTTCCTCTCGTTGCACCTTCCAACAAATACAGCCCTTTTCTTCACTCACATTTTCTTCATTTGAAGCACACATGATTCGGTTATTCTCTCCCCTCTCTATACGTGTTGCAGTCATATACCGCCCCCCTGGCTCCCCAACTCAATTTTTAGATCACTTTGCTGCCTGGCTTCCTTATTTCCTTTCCTCAGACACCCCTGCCCTCATTCTTGGTGACTTCAACATCCCCCTTAACAATCCCACTGCCTCATCTGCTAAACAACTTCTGCAACTCACTTCCTCTTTCGGTCTGTCACAATGGACTGATTCTCCCACTCACAAAGACGGTCACTCCCTTGACCTGATCTTTAGCTATCAATGCACTCTCTCAAACTTCTCAAACTCCCCTTTTCCTCTTTCTGACCACCATCTCCTTACCTGCAACATATCATCCCTTCCTACAACTCTCCCACTTTCTACTCCTCACACCAAGCTTCACAGAAGCATTAGGTCTTTAGATCAGCAACAACTTGCTAATTCCCTTCAACCGCTCCTCTCATCCTTCTCCTCCTTTTCCTGCCCTGAACAATCTATCTGCCACTATAATTCCACCCTTATATCCGTCCTTGACAATCTCGCCCCTCTTACCACTGCTAGGGAATCACACAGTCATCCCCAGCCCTGGCATACTCCTCTGACACGGTACCTACGCAGATGTTCCCGTACTGCTGAATGGCATTGGAGAAAATCACGGAGTTCAGATGATTTTCTTCATTACAAATTCATCTTGAACTCCTACTACTCTGCCCTTAATCTCCACAAGCAACACTACTTCTCTACTCTTATCTCTAATCTTTCTTCAAACCCAAAACGTCTGTTCTCCACTTTCAATACTCTCCTCCGCCCTCCCCCACTTCCAATTACAACTTCTCTGTCAGCTCAAGACTTTGCCAGTCACTTCATTAACAAAATTGATTCCATCAGACATGAAATCAGCTCTCAACACAATTCCATTCTCTCCCCCCCTCAAATACTCTCACTCAACCACAACCCCCATAACCTGAAACTTAGTTCATTCTCCCCTGTTACTGAGGAAGAAGTTTCAGCACTTATACTGCGCTCTCACCTCACTACCTGTCCCCTTGACCCTATCCCCTCACAGCTGCTCCCCTCTCTCTCTGCTACCCTTACCCCTATACTAACACACATTTTCAACCTCTCCCTCAGCACTGGTACATTTCCCTCATCATTGAAACATGCACTGGTCACACCTATCCTCAAAAAACCTTCCCTTGATCCTACCTCCCCACCCAACTACCGCCCAATTTCCCTCCTCCCTCTTGCTTCAAAGCTTCTCGAAAAACTAGTATATGCACGCCTATCCCATTTCCTTACGTTAAACTCCCTTCTTGACCCACTGCAATCTGGATTTCGTCCCTATCACTCCACAGAGACAGCTATCGTTAAGGTCACCAACGACCTACTTACAGCTAAATCTAAAGGCCACTTCTCTCTGCTTATCCTCCTTGATCTGTCCGCAGCCTTTGACACTGTCGACCACCCTCTTTTGCTCCAAACCCTCCAATCCTTCGGCATCTGTGACACAGCCCTTTCATGGCTCTCTTCCTACCTATCAAACCCTACTTTCAGTGTAGCCTTCTCTGGGGCCTCCTCTGCCCCGTCACCCCTTTCTGTCTGAGTACCGCAAGGCTCTGTCCTCGGTCCCCTTCTCATCTCAATCTATACGTCATCACTAGGTTCCCTTATTAAGTCCCACGGTTTCCAATATCATTTGTATGCTGATGACACCCAAATCTACTTCTCTGCACCAGAACTATCTCCTTCCTTGCTAACCAGTGTCACTAACTGTCTTTCTCACATCTCTTCCTGGATGTCCTCTCACTACCTCAAGCTAAATCTCTCCAAAACTGAGCTCCTCATTTTCCCCCCTTCTTCCAAAATCTCCACCCCCAATATCTCTATAACTGTCGACAACTCCATCATTACCCCTACCCCGCATGCCCGATGTCTCTGGGTCACACTTGACTCAGATCTTTCCTTCACTCCTCACATTCAGTCCTTGGCTACAGCCTGCCGCTTTCACCTTAAAAACATCTCTAAAATTAGACACTTCCTTACACAAGACACAACTAAGATTTTAATCCACTCTCTCATTCTTTTCCGCCTTGATTACTGCAACTCTGTCCTCTCTGGTCTCCCCATCTGCCGAATAGCTCCTTTACAATCCATAATAAATGCCTCTGCCAGACTCATCTTCCTTACACGTCGCTCTTCATCTGCTGCACCTCTCTGCCAATCCCTTCACTGGCTTCCTCTTGCCTCTAGGATCAAACACAAAACTCTCACTCTTACATACAAAGCCCTCAACTGCACTGCTCCCCCCTACATCTCAGACCTTGTCTCCAGATACTCTCCCTCCCGTCCCCTTCGCTCTGCTCATGACCTCCTACTCTCCTCCTCTCTTGTCACCTCATTACACTCCCGTTTACAGGACTTCTCCAGACTGGCTCCCATCTTATGGAACTCTCTGCCTTGTTCCACAGGACTCTCCTCTAGTTTTAAAAGCTTCAAGTGCTCCCTAAAGACTCTACTGTTAGGGACGCATACAACCTACGCTAACCTTTCCTAATACCAGTTCCTCTCCTCCCCTGCAATCCCCTGAACCCTCTTAGCATGTAAGCCTAAAAGTCCAGCTGTTTGTAGTTCACCTTCTTAAGAGCTGACTACAACAGTGCAACTCTTGGCAGGGCCCTCTACCCTATAATTGTTTTGTTGTACTCCCCCTTTGTTTATAGCACTGCGGAATCTGTTGGCGCTCTACAAATAACCAATAATAATAATAATAATATATATGGCTCTGGTTTGACGCAGATTTTAATTCAATTGTCACGTGTCGCCAAATAACAGTCTCGCGTGATTAATGTGTTCAGAGCATATTTTATTTGTTATTTTATAAAAAATTATTTATTTTCCTTTTTTTTTTTTTATTCTTTTTTTTACATTGTGTAATTTTTTTTTATTATCCAATTATTATTTATTATATGTTTGCATGAATAGTTTTAGCTTGTGTTATTTTTCCTTCTAATGTTATTGTTGTTATCTATCTTTCAATGAATAGCAATAGTTTGAAGGGGGCATTAAGCTTAGTTTCATCTGTTTTTCATCTTCAACTTTTTATCCTGTCATTGAACACCAAAAATAAACTTTATTGTTACATCATGTTATCTTCTGAGATGTATAATTTATAGTTAATGGACATTATTAAAAACATTATTCAATAAGCTCTTCTTCCATATTGGACCACAAGCGAAATTCACACCTTCTATTCTCGTTTTGTAATAGAAGATTACTCTAAAGTATGTAATATAATATTACAAATGTGGGGGGATGAAAATAATTATGCATTTAAAAGTATATATATAGTTTTCATTTTTAAAATGTTTCATTTATGAAAATTAGTTATTCTATTTGTAAAAAAAAATAAGATAGATGTAATAATACTATCATTTTTTATTGAACTTTGAACAAATAAATAAATTGACTTTTAAAAATTCAAACAATATTCAGTCGTCAAAATAATTTTCAGAAACCCTGTCCCTAGTGGCAATTCCACGTCTGTTTGGAGCTTCAATACAAATGTTATCAGGGAATTCTTCCATGTGTATTGGTGATTCATCTTCAATTTCACATCCTCTCCTAATGGCTATGTTATGCAGTATACAGCAAACCAAGATCATTTTGGCCACTTTCTCTGGTGCATACTGCATCACACACCTCCTGAGCGATCTAGACAACGAAATCGCATTTTTAATAATCCAAATGTCCTCTCAATTATGCCACTTGTGCTTCTATGGGACTCATTAAATTGTATTTGTTGTCTACTTTAAGAATTCTTATATGGAGTAAGTAACCATTCTGATAATGAGTGTTCTGCATCCTCTGTAAGATAGAAAAATATTATCTTCATTTGACAGAAAAGTAAAAATTATGCATTCAAGAATTAAAAAGAGCAAAAAGTGTTGCACTAATTTGACATTTAGTTCCAATATTTAATTAGATTGATTCCCTTCTTGGCCATTGTTGAAAGGTTTATCTAGGTAAGCTAAAAAGCAGAAAACAAAATTGGTTTATAGCTGCTGATTGTTTAATAAATATGTATATACACGTTCTCTTTGGCTCATCCATGTGTTTCTTTAGAAACCTGTAGTGCATTGCTGTTCCTTAAACAAAGGATAACAAGATAATGAAGCAAATATGACAATATCATTAAGAATACTTTTTAAAACCAATATTTATGTTAAACAAAAATCATGTTCCATTTTTTATTTGTGGATGACGAAATCCACAGACAAATGCACTACACTGGGATCTGACTTGCTATTCTACTTATATGCAACTAAAAAAAATGTATACTTCAATAGATGTTACCAACTGGATCAGGCTAATGAGATTACAGAGTGAAAGTGTTAAATTAAATCAATCTTTACAAGGGTGCTGTCTGTATGATCTTATACAATGGTAAATCAACTTTGTTTAAAATTATTTTAATATAAACAAGTAGGCAGTGAAAAAATGTGATAAAGAGATAATCTACGTCTACCTGGTAAGTAATTTTTTTATTATTATTACATTGCCTGTTTTTCATATTCTTTTTTTTAAATTTACATATTTTAGAATAGAAAGTAATTTACCATTTTTACATAAATTTGTGACAAAGTAGGAACGTACGCTTATAATTTTTATATTGGGGTCACACACCATCTGGACATTTAAAGAGTGATAATGCTTTCTGTTCCTAAACACCTCTTCACGGTCATGTGATGGTCTAACAGCAATATGAGTACAGTCAATTGCACCAAGTAAATTTGGCATCTGTGCCATCCTGTAGAAATTGGCCTTGACTGATTTCCACTCTTCTTGGGTAGATGGGAGACAAACGTAACACGGAAATAAAACCCTCAATGCATCAATTACCTTGGAAAGGTGACATGAAAAAGCAGACTGACTAATTCTGATGATGATGCTTGAAACTACCTGAAAAGAACCAGTTACAAAAAAATGTAATGCCGCCAATAGCTTTAGTAGTCTGGGAATGGCCGTGAGCATGCTGCCATTGGCTCCAGATATTGAGAGATTTTGTTATATAGAGTAATAATGGAATCTCTATCTATCTGAAACCGTTGAACAATTTTTTTGTCAGAAAGGTCATGTAATCCCACTCTTGGGAGGAATACTCTTGGTACTCTTCTTCTCCTTTGTGACGGATACCCCGGATAGCCCGACTGGGTAGCTCCGCCAAACGGATCCTGCTTCCTCCCTGCTGACTGCAGCTATGTAGCTAGCAAGTGACCACAGCCTGTAGCCACCCCTGATGCCAGACAGCACCAGTATTCAGGGTCCCACCCTTTGGCAGACTCCAGCTACCCAGACTGGGTAACTCTGCCTGAGGGTCCTTTCTCTGCCTGGAACAGGTTGCTATGTAGCCTAGGAAAGTGATTTTAGCAGGAGCTCATCCAAATAACTAGACATACTAGCATTCAGGTGAAACAGGAACTGATTTTATTGAGAAACACACACATCTTTTATACACACAACTAATCTTGATAAGACACTGAACAATGCCCCAATGTCCCCATCATTCCCGCCCCTCCAGACAGGCTGGCACCTCCATAGAATCCACAGGCCCTATGGAGCTTGTGGTTCTTATCTGCTTTCAAAATCTATGTTTCTATGTTTTCTATGATATATGCATAAAAACATCATATTGCTACAGACACAATTCACAACCAGAATCATATCATTGTTTAGGTGAACCCGCCCATTTGCGTAACTGTTCTGACTATTATGTAAAAACTGTTAGTAATATATGAGATATGGAATTTAAAATTTTATACTGGTATTTAAATTCCAATAAATTAATTTAGTGTTTTCCCTGCAAACGTTTTGTTTGCTTCACTGAGATGACTATTTTAAGTCATGTTGGTTGGTATATTAAATATATTGCAGCCTTAAAATGTCATTACTGATTAAAGTTTGACTTGCTGTTACTAATTAAATTATCTATACATGTTAATTAGTACCTTATTGTTCTGCTTTTGGTGAAGAGTTAACAGTATAACACTTTTATGGTGTCATATGCTGTCCTTCTTGTTATTAGCTATCTATTGTGTTTTTTGAAATAAAAGGCTGCATGTTTTTGCAAGTCCACCTCTTTCTCTATTTGTGGACTCATTATTCTGTTTTGTAGAATTCAATGTTGGCGCTCTACAAATACCTGATAATAATAATAATAATCCTCAACTACTAATTTTTCTTCTGCTCTATCACTGAACCATTTACTAATGTTTTAACCTAAGTCTGCAACTTAATCCAGATACGTCTACTTTTGCCAAGTCCTCACTTCATTTTCTGATGCTGAATTTATTTTGTTTGGCAGTGACTTTTTTCTAATAAAAATAAACAATTTGAGATAATTAAAGATTTTTAAATAACTATTAAATACTGAAGAATTGCATAATTAATAAATGCGCAATAATAAGGACAATGCAATAGCACTTACTGTGAATTATAAAGCATTTTCTGGGACATTTAAAAAGCTCCTTCAATTTCCCTGTCACCTTAATCATGTGAAAGCCATCAGCCAATCACAGACTTATACATGTTTGCACTGAGAACTCTTGTACATGCTTAGTAGTGTACATGCTCTGAGGAGATGCCTCAAAAAGTGTGCATATAAAATAACTTTGCAATAATTGGAGTAGATTAAAAAGTTGTTTAAAATTGCATGTTCTGTCTGAATCAAAAAATTTAAATTTTTACTTCAGTGTCCCTTTAAAACTTTCCAAACTCTTTTAAATAGTCTTAACTGAAAACTTTTAAAATCAAAGTAACTTTCAAACTGGATCAAGCAACAGTTAACTCCGATTATTTTATTTTTTTCACCTACATTTTCATTTTGCTGTAAAAGAATATGCTCAAACTACTATACTTAAAATGTGTTACACTACATTAATGTCCAGCACATGACAAAACATTTCACTGCATCTTTTGTTCTGTGACTGCCTACGAACCCTTCATTATATCTGCCAGTTCCGCGGTGCATATTATTAATCAGTTAGTACAATGCTGCATTCTTTTTTAGCACTTTCAAATGACATTAAATTAAATTACAGCTCCATTTTTGTATGGATATTTCTTCAAGCCAACCTCTGATTTGTGGAGTAAGCTACATTTACATTTTATAATTGTTTAAACTCAACCACCCGAGACACATGATTACGAAACAACAATGCATGCCCTAGAGAGCCTTGCAGTATTTATTAAATGGATCACACAATGTGTTTGCGTTCTGATAGGTAGACTGCATAAAAATACAATAGTGATGTCTACAAATCCTTTCTAATTCTGTATATAATAAATGGAATGCAGACCTGTGCCAACAAGTGCACATTAAACTGGTGGTTGAATACTTAATTGTAGTTACTTCAATTTGTTTTCTAAATTTGATAATAAAAAGTGCAGACATTTTGTATGATCAAGGGTTAGAACATGCCACATAGTTTACCAGAATATTAGTCAACATAAAACTTGAAAACATATTGTATCCAATATTCTAGTAAATTATCAATGTGTAAGAAAAATATTCTTAGACATAAAATATGATACATCTTTTTTTTTTTCCTAGCAGCGTTTCTTTCCCTTTATTAATACCTAATTCTCTCATGACCTTTCTAAATCTAAAAAGTATTTTCTATGTTTCCATAAGTTTGAATAACTGTTTTTGAAAATTGTTAAAATGTCAAGCTTTATAACAAAAGGCACGACTTAGGATAATCAAGGATATTATAGTCACTTTGATCTTGGTAATAGGAGATTATACCTTGTGGTACAAAAGTCCTGCCTTTGTTTGTCCTAGTTATAACCTAGATCATAACACTGTAATGCACGTGTAATTACCTTTAAATCTTGAATATTGTGATATGTACTTTAACTCTGTATAATTGAATGATACGCACAATAAAGCTTGTTTTAAAAAAAAAATATGATACATCTTATCAGAAAAGATACGAGAGTTTATTCACAAAAGTAAAAAGTGTATTAATATAACAGTGTTGGTTTTGCAAAACTGGGGAATGGGTAATAAAGGGATTATCTATCTTTTTAAACAACAAAAATTCTGGTGTTGACTGTCCCTTTAAGAACTAGATGTAGAACTCTAAACTAAAATGCATATTAATGGATTTCACTTTTGAAATAAAGCATTTTTGCAATAAACGTTTTAGTGATAGCTCATACTGTCCAAGTAGCATATATGCATATGCCCTGTGCACCTGCATTCAAAAACTGCATTCATTACTTATGATTTATCTATGCCAAAAAATATAATCCACCACCAGCTATCTCAACAGCAGTAGTGTTTGAAAGACTGTGCCAAGGACATATGAAAGTATACTCTGTGTACATCTAAAAGTTATCACTGAAACATTTGCTAAAATGTTTTAATACATTTTCAAATCTCAAGTTTGATATCCCTTTAAACATTTTCAGAAATGACAAAAATCATAGGCAGATATTTATAAACTGTATTTGTATGCAATAATTAAATAGACAGTCCATTAATGGTCAATAATTCAATATAAAAATCATAAAAACTGTGATGATAGCAGGATGTGATGTCACTAGCATGTGGGCGGGGCTTAGGTCCGGTGTCTGTGTCGCAGTTAGTTTAGTACAATCAACCTGTCTGGATGTGTATTGCTATGCTCTGTAATAAAATAGAGTTGTACCATCATTGCTGTGTCCTGCATATGTCCTGCATCTCATGACATGGTGTCAGAAGTTCTGGACTGCGCTTCTGTTCCTGATCGATTGCAATGTCAAAGTTTACCCCACCTGAGCCTTTTGACTTTTCTCAGCCTGCAGCTTGGCCCACATGGCGTCAGCGGTTTCAGCGCTTCAGGATTGCATCCAAACTGAACAAGGAGAGTGGTGAAGTACAAGTTAATTCTCTTTTATACTCCATGGGGAAAGATGTAGAGCCAGTGTTCAATGCTTTTACTTTTCAAGAAGGGGAAGAAGTTAACTTTGATATAGTTATGGATAAACTCAGTGCCCACTTTGTGCCCAAAAGAAATGTGATTCATGAGAGAGCTTGTTTTCACAAACGTAATCAGCGTGTGGGAGAATCTGTGGAGTCATTTGTGCGCAGCCTGTATGAATTAGCTGAATTCTGTGAGTTTGGTGTTGCTAAAGAAGAGCAAATCAGAGACAGAATAGTTATTGGAATTGCAGATGCTGAAGTCTCCCTGAAGCTGCAGTTAGAGCCTGATTTAACGTTAGAAGGGGCTATTAGGATGGCCCGCCAGAGTGAACTGGTGAAAAAGCAAAGTGCTGATCTGAGGTCTGAGAGTATTGTGGATGAAGTGCAACAGTCTAGAAAAATTACTAGTGAAAGGCACAGTGTGAGCGGTAGATCAAAAGTATTGGAAAGGCCTAGAAGTGGATGGGCGCAACATGGCCGATGCACACGGTGCTACCGGGCTCATGATCAGAGTGCTATATGCCCGGCCAGAGATAAAAGATGCAGAAAATGTAACAGAATAGGCCATTTTGAAGTGGTGTGTAAAACTGAATACATTAAGGAGATGCAGGTGGACAGTGACCAGGAGGGTCAGGAAGTGTCTTTTGTGGGGTCTGTTGTGGAACGGACAAGCTCAGAGGAAGATTGGAAAGTTACTTTTACTGTAATGGGAGCCAAAGTTGATTTTAAGATTGACACAGGAGCAGATATCACTGTAATGTCTTTTGCTGAATTTATGAAACTGCCTAGACAGCCCCAGCTGGCGAAGGTTACTACAAATGTTCATAGTCCTGGTGGCCGCATTGATTGTGTGGGGAAATTTCTTGCCAGCTGTGAGTACAAACAAAAAAAGTTCACCATGTGGGTGCATGTGATCCGAGGTCAGTGTGTTAACAGTTTATTGAGCAGAAAAGCAGCCTGTGACTTGGGCCTCGTGGCCAGAGTGAATGAGATCTCTGAAGATATGTTTGGCGAGTTGGGCCTACTGAGCTGCAAACCTGTCCGTATAGCACTTAAAAGTGACGCAGTCCCGTACAGTATTTCTACTCCTCGTAGAATTCCGTTCCCGCTCATGCCTCAAGTGGAGAAAGAGCTCATGCGCATGAAGTCTATGGGGGTTATTGAAGAGGTTGTTGAAGCAACTGATTGGTGTGCCCCCATTGTTCCAGTTGCAAAGAAAAACGGAAAGGTGCGCATCTGTGTGGACCTGAAAAGGTTGAATGAGGCAGTGAAGAGGGAGAGATTTGTGCTGCCGACATTGGAAGATATAGCCCCGAAGTTGGCTGGGGCGAAGTTCTTTTCCACATTAGACGCTTCTAGCGGCTTTTGGCAGATCCCCCTGGATCCAAAGTGCCGCAAACTGACTACCTTTATCACTCCGGTAGGTCGGTTCTGCTTCTGCAGACTTCCCTTTGGGATATCCTCCGCTCCTGAGATCTTTCAGAGGGAAATGAGTTCTCTCCTGAGTGGCCACGTGGGCACAGCAGTCGTCATGGACGACATTCTAGTGTATGGGTCTACAGTGGAAGAGCATGATCAGCGTTTGAGTTGTGTGCTGCAGGCTATCAAAGAGTCTGGGCTGAAGCTGAATAAAGAAAAATGTCATTTTAGGAAAACTGAATTATGCTAGTTTGGGCATATCGTCAACGGGGATGGCATCAAGCCGGACCCAGAGAAAATTCGGGCTATCGAACAGATGAAAAGCCCTTCTGATGTACATGAGCTGAGACAGATATTGGGCCTTGTAAATTACGTGGGCAAGTTTCTTCCAGATTTATCTACAGTTTTGCACCCTATCACAGAGTTGCTTAAGAAAGATGTTGCCTGGGTTTGGGGACCCTCACAAGAAAAAGCGTTCCTGCATGCTAAGTCCCTGCTGGGGTCTGCCCCAGTGCTGGGGTTCTACGACCCTTCAAAAAAGACTGTGGTTAGTGCTGATGCAAGCAGTTATGGGTTGGGGGCTGCACTTCTGCAGCTGAATGACAACAAACTACAGCCCATCGCCTACTGTTCCCGCACACTGACGGCTGCGGAGTCAAAATACGCTCAAATTGAGAAAGAGTGCCTGGCTGCAGTTTGGGCCTGTGAGCGCTTTCAGCGTTATCTAGTGGGTTTGGAGAAATTTAGTCTGGAAACTGACCACAAACCGCTAGTCCCTCTTATCAATTCTTATGACATCGACAAAACACCCTTGAGATGCCAGAGACTTTTAATGAGACTGCTCAGGTTCAATGTTCAGGCAGTGCATGTGCCGGGGAAGCAGCTGGTTGTGGCGGATACACTGTCCAGGCTCCCGCTGGCTGCTGCTGAAGAATCCTCCACAGAGTCGGATGTAAAAGTGTATGTTGATTCAGTTCTGGCCTCTAAGTCCATTTCTTCAAGGAAACTGGAAGAGATAAAGAAAGAGACATATTTGGACACAGATCTGCAAGAAGTTATAAGGTACATAAGAGATGGCTGGCCCGAGAGCCGGGCAGCCTGGATGTCTTTAAATGCTTACCAGCCAGAGAGGTTGCAGCTCACGGAGCTGGAGGGGTTGGTGCTGTTCCAAGACCGTATTGTAATTCCTGTCAGCATGAGGAAGGAGATGTTGAACAGGATACACGATGGGCACTTAGGCATCACAAAGTGCAGAGAAAGAGCAGCTACAGCTGTGTGGTGGCCTGGGATCAGCTCCGACATTGCAAATCATGTGTCTAAATGTGCCTTTTGCCGGGAACGCCGGCCTACTCAGAGAAGGGAGCCCTTAATGTCTACTCCGCTGCCTGCGGGGCCGTGGCAGAAAATAGCTGCTGATTTGTGCGAACTGCACGGGAAAAAGTTTCTTGTTGTTATCGACTACTATTCCAGGTATTTGGAAATAGCACCCCTGAATGATATCACAAGTCAAACCGTTATCATTCGCCTGAAGAGCTTGTTCGCCCGCTGGGGTATTCCAATGGAGCTAGTGAGTGATAATGGCATGCAGTTCGCTTCTACAGAGTTCAGTGCTTTCAGCAGGGAATATGATTTTGTACATTCCACGTCAAGTCCACATTATCCGCAGGCCAACGGAATGGCTGAAAGGGCAGTTCAAACAACAAAATTCATTCTAAAGCAATCTGAACCGTACCTAGCCCTCTTGTCATACAGGGCGACGCCCATTCAAGCCACCGGGTTTAGCCCGGCACAGCTGATGCTAGGACGCCAGATTCGCACTACTTTACCCTCACTGGGTGTCTTCAAGCCGCCTGGCCCTGTTCCTCGGGACGAAGTCCTTAGGAGGGATGAAGAGGCCAAAAAGGGTTATCGTTTCTTCTACGACAGGAGACATTCTGTCAGGCCTTTACAGGAACTGAAAGCGGGCCAAAGTGTCAGAATTGAACTGGATGATGAGAAGAAATGGAAGACGCCTGCTACGGTAGTGGGCCGCTCTCCAGAACCAAGGTCTTACACAGTCCTTACAGAGGGAGGGACGGTTACACGCCGTAACCGAAGACATCTTCAGCCTGTACCTGAGAGTCTGGAACCGGATACCTCAGTACCACCGCCGGTGGGATCCCCTGTTCTAAGGGAGGTGCCTTCCCCTCAGCAAGATCATAGCGGGGATATATCTTTGCCTCCAGCAGACTCTTGTTCACCATCTTCTGTATCAGAGGACAGTTCATGCAAAGTTACATCAAGCGGAAGAGTGGTGAGGCTTCCGGCCCGATACAGGGACTAACTTTAGCTAGAACAGTGACCGGAAGTATGGGCAGAATAATCCCATGGTCACTGTGGACTAGGGTAGTCTACCCCGATGTCCAAGTCAGGATGTAATTTATTTGTTCATGTTTTCTAATCTATCTGTTTTTATAATGTTCTAAAACAAAATGTTGTTGTATACCCTGTTGGTGTACCTTGTTATTTAATATATGCGAATGTATGCTTTGCCTTTGAAAAAGGGGAAGATGTGATGATAGCAGGATGTGATGTCACTAGCATGTGGGCGGGGCTTAGGTCCGGTGTCTGTGTCGCAGTTAGTTTAGTACAATCAACCTGTCTGGATGTGTATTGCTATGCTCTGTAATAAAATAGAGTTGTACCATCATTGCTGTGTCCTGCATATGTCCTGCATCTCATGACAAAAACCATATTCAGATACAATAAAAAGTTATATTTGCATTAAAAACCCCGTAAGGGATGATATCTGCACACCTGAGTAAGGGGCGTGGCTCTTTAACATATTGTGGGTACTGTTTGGTCAGACAGACATCTGTTGAGAGATATTATCCCTTACAGTTTTTTAATGGAAATATAACTTTTTTTGTATATGAATGCTGTTTTATGGGTTTTATATTTAATTAAAGCACTTCTTAACTTTTCTTTCTGTTTAATTCCTTCTTTATTTACATATAGTTGTTTTTTAGGACTAGGTTTACTGGGATCAAACATATATATTTGATTTAAAAAAATATTTAAAAAGCCGATGTTGCTGGCCTATATGCCATAGTAAAATGTGTTTAGAAAGATGTTATCATCACTGATTTGAAAACAAGAAGTCAGAAAATATAGACTAAGTAAGGTGATGTCCCCTCATGCATATATTAGGGCTCTGCTGATTGTAGCCTTATACATTTTTCACTACCTTATAAAAGCAAGTACTGCATCTAATCCCTGTAGTCAAAGAAGCAGAACATAGATTCTTCCAGAATTACCTTTTTTTTCCTGGGGTAAGGGGATGACAGCGAAAAGTCCATCTGCACATAAGTATCACTCTTTAAAAAATGCCATGCCTCATTGATTGAGTTTGTTTCCTTGGTGTATTTCATGCTCTAAATGCTTATTTAGTCAAATAAAGTTTGTCTTAGTGTAAGCTACTCATGAAGCGAAGAAAAACCAAGCTGTTCTCTATTTCTGTCTTGAAAAGGAATAGTAAGCGCTTCTTAATGAAAATCTCTTCCTAAATCTGTAAGTGAATAAATAAATGAACAGACAGAAGAGCACAGAGAAATCAAGAAACCTGACTGTCTGCATGTATGTCTGCCCATCTTTCTGCCAGTCTCTCACCCACCTTCCTGTCTGTCTTTGCCTATTTCTGTCTGTTTATACATCTGATTGTCTATCTTTATTGTTATCTGTCAGTCTATCTATCTATCTATCTATCTATCTATCTATCTATCTATCTGTCTATTATCTATATATCTAGCTATCTAATGGCTGCCTGAGTCTATCTATCTAGTTATCTTTATTGTTATCTGTCAGTCTATCTATCTATCTATCTATCTATCTGTCTATTATCTATATATCTAGCTATCTAATGGCTGCCTGAGTCTATCTATCTAGTTATCTTTATTGTTATCTGTCAGTCTATCTACCTATCTGTCTATTATCTATATATCTAGCTATCTAATGGCTGCCTGAGTCTGTCTATCTAGTTATCTTTATTGTTATCTGTCAGTCTATCTATCTTTCTGTCTATTATCTATCTATCTATCTATCTATCTATCTATCTACTGGCTGCCTGAGTCTGCCTATCTATCTAGTTATCTTTATTATTATTATCTGTCAGTCTATCTATCTGTCTGTCTTTCATTTATCTGTCTGTCTGTCATCTATCTACCTGTCTGTCTGTCTAGCATATATCTATCTATCTATCATATATCTATCTGCCTGCCTGCCTGCCTGTGTCTGTCTATCCATCTATTTATCTATATTATTATTTGTCAGTCTATCTATCTGTCTGCCTGTGTGTCTTTCTATCTATCTATCATCTATCTACCTGTCTGTCATCTATTTATCTATGATCTACATATCTGTCTGCCTGTCTCTAGCCATCTATTTATCTTTATTATTATCTGTAAGTCTTTTTATCTATCTATCTATCTATTTATCTGTCTGTTTATCATCTATCTTTCTGTCTGTCTATCTATCTAGCTATCTATCTATCCATCTATCTACATGTTTGTCTATCATATATCTATCTATCTATCTATCTATCTATCTATCTATCTATCTATCTATCTATCTATCTATCTATCTATCATCTATCTGCCTGCCTGTATCTATCTATCTATCTATCTATCTATCTATCTATCTATCTATCTATCTATCTATCTATCTATGTATCTTTATTATCTGTTAGTCCATCTATCTATCTGTATGTCTGTCTGTCTATCTATCTATCTATCTATCTATCTATCTATCTATCTATCTATCTATCTATCAACCATCTATCTACCTGTATGTATGTTATCTATCTATCAATATATCATCTATCTGCCTGCCTGTCTCTGTCTATCCATCTATTTATCTTTATTATTATCTGTTAGTCTATCTATCTATATATCTATGTCTGTCTATCATCTATCTTATTTATATCTATCATCTATCTATCTATCTATCTATCTATCTATCTATCTATCTCTCTCTATATATATATATATATATATATATATATCAGCAAAATAAAGCAGGCACTCTCCGTTTAACTTAATCGTTTAATGGTAAACGTTTGAGGACGGGGGAGACCCGAAAACGTTTACCATTAAACGATTAAGTTAAACGGAGAGTGCCTGCTTTATTTTGCTGATATTTGATTGCTTGCAAGTGCACCCCGGCAGCTGGATGATAAAAAGAGAGTGCTGGTTCCCTGCTTCTGTTTGTATATATATATATATATATATATATATATATATGTGTGTGTATATATATATATATATATATATATACCTGTATATCATATATCTATTTATGTACCTGTTTGTCTATCATATATCTTTCCATCTATCTATCTGCCTTTCTTTGTATCCATCTTTTTATCGTTATTATTGTCTGTTAGTCTTTCTATACATCTATGTATCTGTCTGTCTATCATCTATCTTTCCGTCTATCTTTCTATCTATCTATCTATCTATCTATCTATCTATCTACCTGTCTATCGTATTCTATCTATCATCTATCTATTATCTGTCAGTCTATCTATCTCTCTATCTAAGCAATAAATCAGAAAAGTTCTAAGACAAAATGATTCCCCACTAAGACTCAAATGCATGAACATTGAAGAACCGCTCATTATATGGAAGCAGATATCTTTCTGTGATGTCATCAGATATGCAAATTAGTGCACACTATCAAATATTTTTTTTAACATTGGTAAGTCTGTGTTCAATATAGCAGTACTAACTGCTAGCTTTGCTGAGATACAAAGAGATGTTCAATTATAAATATTAAAAGAAAAGTAATATCCAATTAATCGGTGCAGTAATTATCAGTCCATTGTTTGATATAAAGCAAGTGAAATTTTAATTGCAGTTAAAGGAAAGAGTAGTGGGTGTTCACATTGAATAACATTCCACTCTGTATATTATGCTTAATCACTGCTATGTTTAAATCTATTCAGTGTCCGTCATCGTGAGTGAATAGTATTTAAGAAAAAAACGGTGAAGAGCACTCAGGGGGATATATAAACTTAGGTATCTGAATCATCTTAATGTTTTGTTCCTAGGAAAGAAAAGAGTGCAACTCCACAATGCAGATTCATTTTAATAATGATGTGTATTTTAATCATTCTAGACCCACCTAAATGTGTGGTATAGGTAATAGAGAATAGCAGTGGTTTTGATTAACCCCAATGTATTCCAGCCTGGAGTCAAACCACAAAAGCTCAACACTAAAAAGATTCAACAGCACTACAAGGTCCATCACAGCAGTCTAGGAAGGAAATGTTTTCAATATCTCTCTAAGGTATATTCCCTTTATTTATGAATGTGAAGGAGACACTAGCACAATATCATAGTTTGCTACATTTACACTTTGTACTTGTTTTTTTATGTTACTTTTGACTTTTAAAGGGACTTGAAACCCTTAAAATGCTGATGCATGTAATAATAGGGTGATCTTGCTGCTGTGGGTGAGACCTGCACTCACAGCCCAGGAAGTGGCTGCTGTACAGGATAAGGGGTTTATGCAGCAATATATTCAGTATACTGAGTTTTGTAAGCTGAGTACTTTGAATGATTCTATGTATCATTACCAATGATCATACTTTGTATATTTATTTTTACATTTTATTGGATTTTTTATTTTTTTTGTATGAAATTAACCTCACTAATAAACGTATTTAACTAATAGACAATTGATGTATACTAAACAAGAAACAAATACAAGTTAAACTGTAGTGATAACTTGTCAATTTAATTTGTATTTGCTTCAAGCTTAAAGTTTAAATCGGTGTGGGGTGCTTCCCTGTTAACAAAGAGCAATGCAGTCCAACCAAAAAATATGTCTAAAAGGACATTTTTTTTCCACAGAGGTCCTAAACAAAAAGACAATCGGCTAGATTACAAGTCTTGCATTAGGGTTAAAAAGAAGCATTGAGAGGTCCCAACGCTGCTTTTTAACGCCCGCTGGTATTACGAGTCTTGAAATGACAGGCTCACCGCTCACTTTTTTGGCCAGACTCGGAAATACCGCAAATCCACTTACGTCAATTGCGTATCCTATATTTTCAATGGGACTTGCATAGCGCCGGTATTACGAGTCTGACCAAAACTGAGCAGTAGACCCTCTCCTGTCAAGCCTGGTACCGCATTTAAAAGTCAGTAGTTAAGAGTTTTACACTACAACGCTGTAGCATAAAACTCTTAACTAAAGTGCTAAAAAGTACACTAACACCCATAAACTACCTATTAACACCTAAACCGAGGCCCCCCACATCGCAAACACTAAAATAAATATTTTAACCCCTAATCTGCCGAACCGGACATCGCCGCCACTATAATAAATATATTAACCCCTAAAAACCACACTCCCGCATCGCAAACACTAGTTAAATATTATTAACCCCTAATCTGCCAGCCCTAACATCGCCGACACCTACCTACATTTATTAACCCCTAATCTGCTGCTGCCAACGTCGCCACCACTATATCAAATGTATTAACCCCTAAACCTAAGTCTAACACTAACCCTAACACCCCCTAACTTAAATATAATTACAATAAAACTAAATAAAATTACTACAATTAACTAAATTATTTCTATTTAAAACTAAATACTTACCTATAAAATAAACGCTAAGCTAGCTACAATATAACTAATAATCCAAGAAGCAGGTATCTGAGCACTCAGGGGCAAAGCTGTTAAAAAGTATATCTTTATTGGAATAAAAGTAAAAGCTGCATCTCAATGCAGGGAGACAAGGACAGCAATCCTAATAGGACTAATAGTTACATTGTAGCTAGTTTAGGATTTATTTTTATTTTACAGGCAACTTTGTATTTATTTTAACTAGGTAGAATAGTTATTAAATAGTTATTAACTATTTAATAACTTCCTAGTTAAAATAAAGACAAATGTACCTGTAAAATAAAACCTAACCTAAGTTACAATTACACCTAACACTACACTACAATTAAATTAATTCACTAAACTAAATACAATTAATTACAATTAAATACAATTATCTAAAGTACAGAAAAAAAACAGTAAATTACAGAAAATAATAAAATAATTACAAGATTTTTAAACTAATTACATCTACTCTAATCCCCCTAACAAAATAAAAAAGCTCCCCAAAATAAAAAAGCCCTACCCTACACTAAATTACAAATAGCCCTTAAAAGGGCCTTTTGGGGGGGATTGCCCCAAAGTAATCAGCTCTTTTACCTGAAAAAAAAGTACAAATACCCCCCAACATTGAAACCCACCACCCACAAACCAACCCTACTCTAAAACCCACCCAATCCCCCCTTAAAAAAAACTAACACTAACCCCTTGAAGATCACCTTACCGGGAGACGTCTTCACCCAACTGGGCAGAAGTGGTCCTCCAGACGGGCAGAAGTCTTCATCCAAGCCGGGCAGAAGAGGTCCTCCAGACCGGCAGAAGTCTTCATCCAGACGGCATCTTCTATATTGCATCAGCCAATAGGATTTTTTCTAGCTTAATTCCGATTGGCTCCCGGTAAGGTGATCTTCAAGGGGTTAGTGTTAGTTTTTTTAAGGGGGGATTGGGTAGGTTTTAGAGTAGGGTTGGTTGTGTGGGTGGTGGGTTTTAATGTTGGGGGGGTATTTGTACTTTTTTATTTCAGGTAAAAGAGCTGATTACTTTGGGGAAATGCCCTGCAAAAGGCCCTTTTAAGGGCTATTTGTAAGTTAGTGTAGGGTAGGGCTTTTTTTAATTTTTTTTATCTTGTAATTATTTTATTATTTTCTGTAATTTAGTGGGGTTTTTTCGTACTTTAGATAATTTTATTTAATTGTAATTTATTGTATTTAGTTTAGGTAATTAATTTAATTAATGTGTAGTGTTAGGTGTAATTGTAACTTAGGTTAGGTTTTATTTTACAGGTACATTTGTCTTTATTTTAACTAGGTAGTTATTAAATAGTTAATAACTATTTAATAACTATTCTACCTAGTTAAAATAAATACAAAGTTGCCTGTAAAATAAAAATAAACCCTAAGCTAGCTACAATGTAACTATTAGTTATATTGTAGCTATCTTATGGTTTATTTTATAGGTAAGTATTTAGTTTTAAATAGGAATAATTTAGTTAATTGTAGTAATTTCATTTAGATTTATTTAAATTATATTTAAGTTAGGGGGAGTTAGGGTTAGACTTAGGTTTAGGGGTTAATAACTTTATTATAGTGGTGGCTATAGGGGTTAAGGTTAGGTTTAGGGGTTAATAAATGTAGTTAGGTTGCGGCGACGTTGTGGGCGGCAGATTAGGGGTTAATAAATGTAGTTAGGTTGCAGCGACATTGGGGGCAGCAGATTAGGGGTTAATAAATAAAATGAAGGTGTCGGCGATGTTGGGGCAGCAGATTAGGGGTTCATAAGTATAATTTAGGTGGCGGCGGTGTCCGGAGCAGCAGATTAGGGGTAAATAATATAATGTAGGTGTCTGCGATGTCGGGGGAGGAAGATTAGGGGTTAATAAGTGTAAGATTAGGGGTGTTTAGACTTGGGGTTCATGTTAGGGAGTTAGGTGTAGACATAAAATGTATTTCCCCATAGGAATCAATGGGGCTGCGTTAGGAGCTGAACGCTGCTTTTTTGCAGGTGTTAGGTTTTTTTTCAGCCGGCTCTCCCCCATTGATTCCTATGGGGAAATTGTGCACGTTCTTCGCTCACTTTTTGCGGCTAACGCCGGGTTTATGAAAACCCGTAATACCAGCGCTGTCTGCAAGTGAGCGGTGAGCATAAACTGCTCATTAGCACCGCACCCCTCCTAACGCAAAAATCGTAATCTAGGTGAATGTTTCAAGCCCCTATATAGTCATGACACATGATCTCTGAAAATTGTGGGTTATCCAATTATGAGACTTGGAAGTGCACACTGCAGACTCAACGAGCTAATTCCTGCTACATATCTGTCCCTAATTGACCTTAACAGCAGTAATAAGATAAGCAAAACAATGCAAGTTTTGATTAAAAAAATTATGGTGGCAAGCCTTGTGTAGTCCAGGATTAAATCGAGATTGACATCTCCAAATAAGGTAAGTGGTAAACTGAGTTTGGTCATTTAAAACAATTGGAGCAAAGATATGTGTTTTTTCCAAACATTTTTATAGTCTCTGGCATGTTAATCTGTTGCAAGATTACAGAAAAGTCTTATAATTACAGTGGTTTTATGTAACTTTAAGATTGTTGTGAGGTTTCCGCATCAACAGTCATAACATGTGTAAAAGTTAAAATGAACGTGTCACATTTACAAAACAAAGTAGTCATTTAGCAGAAGTGCTTTGATATAGTTGGCCAATCCTATGCACACAAGAAGATCACACTGATAAACTTTATAAACAGGTAGATTCTAAACCCACTGAAGCATGAGCAACACCCTAGTTACATCATCTATATAGTACAGTCTACAAAATCTAGATTATTGTACCTCAAGGAGCAGTAAAGTCAAACTTAAACTTTCAGGGTTGAGATAGAGCACAAACAACTAAGATCTGGAACAGCATTTCTTACTGGGAGCTAGGCTGCACATATATGCCTCTTGTCATTGGCTCAAGCAGGCTGTTCATCTAGCTCCCAAAGTGAATCGCTGCTCCTTCAACAAAGTTTGATAAATAATAGAATTAAATTGTTTAAAATTGTATGTTTCATATAAATAATGAAAGAAAACATTTGAGTTGTATGTTCCTTTAAATCTGCTGCTATATATATATATATATATATATATATATATATATATATATATATATATATATATATATATATATATATATATATATATATATGTATATATATATATATATATATATATATATATATATATATATATATATATATATATATATATAAAACCACTGAGGTATATAACCATGTTGCCAGGGTACAAAAGAAAGTTTTGTGCATTTTTAACAATATCCTACACTTTAGAATGGCTGCCTTCTCTTTTTCTGTTTTTATTCTTGTGCAACCGACAAATGTATCCTATGAAAATGCAGCAAAATGCTCAAAGGAAATTGGGCTTTTATAGTGTTGCCATTGTGAGTGTGTGTTGAATGATTTAGTGCAGACAGTGAGAGTTAGCAGAATGTAAAGGTATATGTCATTGTGAGACATTTTATTCTATCTGTAGATCAAAATCAAATGTCATAATGGTACGGTAAAGGAAATATATTACAGAGTGTATAACAACATAAAAAGTATATAGGGCCATTAATTAAAAATATTTTATTAGAATATACATAAAGCCATCTGACATCACCCTCACAAACTCCATCTTGTCTTCTGCTACACATCACACACACTGCATACACAACCAATCCCATACCTTACTCAAGTATTCAGTTTTTACTTCCAACTCACTTTTTGATAGTTGTTTTTATTGTATAAAATGCAACAAAAGTGTTAATCATTCTCTCTCATTTTATGACTCAAAGGCTGCACAGGCAGCTAGTCAAGTTGTATTGGTTACCTATAATTGCTTATACTAATACAGAGCCAGCGCCCAGCACACTCTTGCCTTGATCAATAGAGCAGCCTCAAGTATATATTGCGTCTATGTTATTTTCCACAGGCTGTAGCAACAGACACAGCTCCTTTTCAATATGTGACAATTCCTTTTTTAAATTCTGTGTTTATCAACAGAAGCTATTCTAACAAACCACAGTATTTGTAACTGAATGATCAACAATACAGTCACAATCAGTGTTCTACATTTTGTTTATTTTAGTCACTATTCCTGAGTCATTTTTAAAGGGACACTGTACTCAAAATTTTTCTTTTGTGATTCAGACTGAGCATGAAATTTTAAGCAACTTTCTAATTTACTCCTATTATGAAATTTTCTTAATTCTCTTGGTATCTTTATTTGAAATGCAAGAATATAAGTTTAGATGCCGGCCCATTTTTGGTGAACAACCTGGGTTGTCCTTGCTGATTGGTGGATAAATCCATCCACCAATAAAAAAGTGCTGTCCAGAGTACTAAAACCAAAAAAAAGCTTAGATGCCTTCTTTTTCAAATAATGATAGCAAGAGAACGAAGAAAAATTGATAATATGAGTAAATTAGAAAGTTGCTTAAAATTGCATGCTCTTTCTGAATTACAAAAGAAAAAATTTGGGTACAGTGTCCCTTTAATTATGTTCAATGCATAGGTGCACAATTGATCAACAGTAATTATGATAACATCGGCATTTAGTTTAATATGAATTCTGTTAATTGCAATGAAACCAACAAGGAGCTTTTAACTGGAAAGATGAGAAATAGGTATGATCAATCTGCAGTATGATACTAGCAGCATAATTACTGCATGCTAAAGAAAATGTACAGGCACTCAATCAACAGTATCATTATTTTGTAACTCTAATGGAAGTGTAGCATTCATTCATAATTATTATTTTTTTTCCCACTGTCTAAAATGTGCCACAGTTTGTGTGATTTGCTTTTAAAGCAACATTGAATTAAAAAAGTTTTAAAAAATCATTCCATATTTCAAATTTACTTCAATTACTGTATTTAATTTTGTTTTTTCTGTTATTGTTAAGAGTCAGGTGTGCTGATACTGGTTTGAGTGCGCTGGTTAACAAGCCGAGTTCAGAATGAGATAAGTCAGCAACCAAATACCAGTTCAGAGGGAAGATCATGCTTCTGCCTCCCTGACTGCTGTTAAACACCCCTTTAAAGGGACATAAAACAAGTTGGGATAAAGACAAAATAATATAATATGTACTTTAAAGGGACACTGAACCCAAAATTTTTCTTTCGTGATTCAGATACAGCATGAAATTTTAAGCAACTTTTTAATTTACTCCTATTATCAAATTTTCTTTATTCTCTTGGTATCTTTATTTGAAATGCAAGAATGTAAGTTTAGATGCCGGTCCAATTTTGGTGAACAACCTGGGTTGTCCTTGCTGATTGGTGGATAAATTCATCCACCAATAAAAAAGTGCTGTCCATAGCACTGAACCAAGAAAAAAAGCTTAGATGCCTTCTTTTTCAAATAAAGATAGCAAGAGAACGAAGAAAAAATGATAATAGGAGTAAATTAGAAAGTTGCTTAAAAATGCATGCTCTATCTGAATCACGAAAGAAAAAATGTGGGTTCAGTGTCCCTTTAATTACTTTACCTGCAAATTCATACTGCAGTGCCTCGCCATTAACACTTTCTTTTTAGTTTCTGAATTGCAAAGTTCTAACTCCCCCCCACACAAGTCCTTTTATGGCTGTATCTATGTTTATTGTTCTTTTGGTAAAATGAAAAAGTAAATAGGGATTATCTGTTGGAGCATACCTAGAAGCTGTGAACTCAGTTAAAATACAATGCCTGTGTCTAAACACTGATAAGAGGGGTGGCGTTAGCTGCTCCAGGCAGTTTGGCTATGTAATTCATTTTGCTTTTTTTGAAAATTATTTTAAAATACTTGCCAGCAATTTTTAAACATTTTTTTATGTAAACTATTTTAAATTTATTAGCCCTTTTAGGATATGCACAGATCTCAACCTGTTTTATGACACTTTCATTTTTGCTAGAATTCTCTGGTAACCATTTCCTCTGTCTCCATTTTGTCTACCTGTAATCATCTTTTCAGATACTCTGTATAACTTTAATGCATCCTGCCATCCCCCCTCTAATTTGCAAGTGTGTAACTCCTGTCTAGCTAGCTAGACTGCTTGTAGCCAGCTGCATAGAAACATTTCATTACACTCACTACTACATACATCAGCCTTCAGGCTCATTTGAGCCGTGACTCTCTGATTCTAAGTGGCTCTTTATTAGAAGGGCAGAGTTACTGCATGTCCCTATAACAACAACCCCAACACTATCCATATCTCACCCTACCTTCTCTCATCCCCTATGCTGTCCTCTCATCAACTACTCTGTCTCCTTAGAAACACTTCCCCCTCTAACTCTCCTGTGTCTAATCATACATGCTCCTACAAGTCTCACTCTTATCTTCTGTCACTCTCACTGCTACTACTGCTTGCTGCTTGTGACATCTCTCCTTACCCTGGCCCTGCAGCAATCACCACAATTTTACACTCTTGCTCAGTCTCCCAATACAAAAAGTCTAGGTTTTGCAATACCAACCATCTCATCTCCATTAACCCACAGCGCTTATCCCCTCTCTTTTCTTGTGCCCTCTGGAATACTCGCTCTGTCTGTAACAAACTTACAACTGTTCACGACCATTTTGTTTCCAACGCTTTCAACCTTTAAGTATTTACTGAAACCTGGCTATCTTCCTCTGACACTGCTTCCATTGCTGCTCTCACACATGGTGGCCTTCACTTTAGCCACACACCTAGGCCAGGTGAGAGACATGGTGGCGGTATTGGAGTCTTACTCTCCTCCTCCTGCTCCTTTCAGTACCTATCTGAATTTCCATCTCTCTCCTTTTCTTCCTTTGAAGTCCACTACATTCTACTGTTCTCCCCCCTCTCTCACAGAGTGGCAGTTATCTATCGTCCCCCTGGACCAACCTCCCAATTCCTTGACAACTTTTCTGCCTGGCTTCCTTACTTTCTCTCTACAAAAACACCTACTCTAATTTTGGGGGACTTCAACATCCCCATTGACAACCCATCTGCCCCTGCTGCCTCTAAACTTCTCTCACTCACTCCTTCGGCCTCTCACAATCCACTCTATTCCCTACCCACCGCGATGAACACTCTATTGATCTGGTGTTCTCCTATCTCTGCTCTATCTCTGATGTTGCCTGTCGCCCATTTCCCATCTCAGACCACCATCTGCTCACCTTTAATCTTAATATACAGGCTAAACCTACTTCTCCCCCTCGCCCCCGCACCTGTAGAAATCTGCACACTGTGGGCCCTCCCCAACTCTCCAAACTTATCCAAATGCGCCTCCCCCAAACCTCTACGATATCCTGCCCTGACCTTGCTATAACCCACTATAACAACACTCTCTCCTCTGCACTTGATGCTTTTGCTCCACCCCAACTTCACGAAGCCCCACGTCATTAGCTCCAGCCCTGTCACTCCCAGCAAACACGCCACCTACAAAAATGCTCCCGCACTGCTGAATGTGCTGGAGAAAATCCCGCTCTGAACATGATTTCATGCACTATAAGTTAATTCTTTACTCTTACACCTCTGCCCTTCACTTAGCTAAGCAAACCTACTTCTCTTCTCTTATATCCACACACTCCTCAAACCCTAAAAGACTCTTCTCCATTTTCAACTCTCTCCTTTACCCACCTGCACCACCCCCCTCATCTGCATTCAGTGCTCAAGACCTGGCTGACTACTTTTTCAATAAAACACTTACTATCCGAAGAAAAATCCCAACACAAGCCTGCAATCTCCCAACTTCACTCCCAGTCTTCCCCTTTGCCACTCTCTGCACCCTCTTCCCAGCCACTGAGAGTGAAGTGGCTTCCCTATTGTCTTCCTCACACCTCACTACCTGCCCACTTGACCTTATTCCTTCACATCTAATACCTTCTCTGTCTCCCACCCTCACTCCGGCTCTTACTCACATATTCAACCTATTCCTTTCTACTGGCTCATTCACTGGCTCCTTCAAACATGCAAAGGTCACCCCATCCTCAAAAAACCCTCCCTTGACCCTAACTCTCCTGCAAACTACTGCACCATTTCACTGCTCCCGCTAGCTTCAAAAATCCTTGAAAAACTAGTTTTCAATCACTTAACCCACTTCCTGTCCTCCAACTCATTGCTCAACCCCCTGCAATCTGGCTTCCATCCCTAACACTCAACTGAGACTGCCCTCACCAAGGTTACCAATGATCTCCTTTCTGCTAAAAACAAAGGCTACTACTCTATACTCATCTTACTTGACCTATCTGCTGCCTTTGACACTGTTGACCATTCCTTTTTCCTATGGACTCTCAGCTCTCTTGGGCTCTGTGACACTGCCCTCTCCTGGATTCACTCTTATATCTCTAACAGATCCTTCTCTGTCTCTTTTGCTGGTGACTCCTCCTCTCTATTGCCTCTGTTGGAGTACCTTAAGGCTCTGTCCTGGGTCCTCTACTCTTCTCTATTTACACTTCTTCATTGGGTAAACTTAACAGATATGGCTTCAACTATCACCTCTATGCTGATGATACCCAGATCTACCTTTCCACCCCTGCACTCTCTCCTTCTGTCAATTCTCACATCAACAACTGCTTATCTGGCATTTCCTCCTTAATGGCCTCTGACCACCTAAAAATAAACATGTCCAAGACCAAACTACTTCTAATCCCCCCCTCTAACTCTACTCCAGTTTCTAATTTTTCCATCACTGTTGGCGGCACCACTATCTCCCCATCACCCCAAGTCTGCGGCTTTGAAGTCCCACTTTACTCAAATCTGTCCTTCATTCCCCACATCCAATTGCTCTCTTCATCCTGCAACCACCTACACAATATCTCCAAAATCCGTCCGTTTCTGAGTGCTGAAACCCCTAAACAGCTAATCCACTCCCTGGTAATTTCCCGACTTGACTACTGTAATAACCTAGTAACTGGCCTCCCCCTCTCCCGCCTCTCATCCCTTTAGTCCATCCTAAATGTATCTGCCAGGCTAATCCACCTCTCTCAATGCTCTGTTTCTGCTGCACCTCTCTGTGAGTACCTTCACTGGCTCCACATTCACAGCAGAGTTAAAATTAAAAATTCTCACCCTGACCTACAAAGCCCTCGCCAATGCTGCCCCACCATACCTGTCCTCACTCAACAAATATACTCCAGCCCACCCCCTAAGATCCTTGTGTCCTCTACCATCACCCCCTCTCATACTAGACTACAGGACTTCTCTTGTGCGGCATCAACCCTCTTGAACGCACTTCCTCAAGCTATCAGACTTTCACCTAACCTCTCCTCATTTAAACGTTCCCTAAAGACCTTTTTGTTCAGGGAAGCTTATCACCCGACTCATTAGCAAATGAACTTCACTTACCTAACAGTTGCCCTCATCTATCTTCACACTAATATCATTCTCACATTAGCAGTCCTCACCTCCTGTTTCCCATTCTCCTACCCATCTATATTGTAAGTTCCCACAGAATAGGGCCCTCAATTCCCCCTGTATTTGTCTGTAAAATGTTGTCTTTTATTGTATTGTTTCTCCGTTGTACTTTAATCCTTGTACCCATGGGCAGCGCTGCGGAATCTGTTGGCGCTTTATAAATAAATAATAAATATCCATGTACACTGTTCCAGAAATCATCAGCCAGCTAATCAGTAGAAATCAGGCAAAACATAGCAAAAGGCCAGAGATAAATCAAGATCCAGAAGTCAGACCAGAATTAGAGGTCAAAGGTCATTATATAAGCATAACCAAGCATTGCACGCTAAACAATTTATAAGTTATTGTGTTAACTTTATTAACTTTGGTGTTGCTTTCCATAGCCGTGTCATTTAAGAAGTGAATCCTATAAAGTGCAATGCCAAAACTCGATCCATGTTTAGTGTCTGCTATAAAGATCATTATCTATGACGCAAAATTAATTCTTTGTCAATCTGTACAAGCTGGGGACTAAGTGAGCTGACATTTGCGCCATCTACATCGCAACTTCACATGAATGGATTGTGCGGCAATCAGATGAGGCTGATGTGTCATATCTATTGCCAATATTCCAACACTGATAAACAACTCACAACCCACTTCCTACCTCTGGTTAGTTAACCCCTTAAGGACCACAGCACTTTTCCATTTTCTGTCCGTTTGGGACCAAGGCTATTTTTACATTTCTGCGGTGTTTGTGTTTAGCTGTAATTTTCCTCTTACTCATTTACTGTACCCACACATATTATATACCGTTTTTCTCGCCATTAAATGGACTTTCTAAAGATACCATTATTTTCATCATATCTTATAATTTACTATAAAAAAAATTATAAAATATGAGGAAAAAAATGGAAAAAAACACACTTTTTCTAACTTTGACCCCCAAAATCTGTTACACATCTACAACCACCAAAAAACACCCATGCTAAATAGTTTCTAAATTTTGTCCTGAGTTTAGAAATACCCAATGTTTACATGTGTTTTGCTTTTTTTGCAAGTTATAGGGAAATAAATACAAGTAGCACTTTGCTATTTCCAAACCACTTTTTTTTTAAATTAGCGCTAGTTACATTGGGACACTGATATCTTTCAGGAATCCCTGAATATCCCTTGACATGCACATATTTTTTTTTAGAAGACATCCCAAAGTATTGATCTAGGTCCATTTTGGTATATTTCATGCCACCATTTCACTACCAAATGCGATCAAATAAAAAAATGTGTTCACTTTTTCACAAATTGTTTCACAAACTTTAGGTTTCTCACTGAAATTATTTACAAACAACTTGTGCAATTATGGCATACATGGTTGTAAATGCTTCTCTGGGATCCCCTTTGTTCAGAAATTGCAGACATATATGGCTTTGGCATTGCTTTTTGGTATTTAGAAGGCAGCAAAATGCCACTGCGCACCACAAATGTATTATGCCCAGCATTGAAGGGGTTAATTAGGAAGCTTGTAGGGAGCTTTTAGGGTTAATTTTAGCTTTAGTATAATGTAGTAGACAACCCAAAGTATTGATCTAGGCCCATTTTGGTATATTTCATGCCACCATTTCACCGCCAAATGCTAACAAATAAAAATAAAGCGTTACATTTTTCACAATTTTAGGTTTCTCACTGAAATTATTTACAAACAGCTTGTGCAATTATGGCATAAATGGTTGTAAAAGCTTCTCTGGGATCCCCTTTGTTCAGAAATAGCAGACATATATGGCTTTGGCTTTGCTTTTTGGTAATTAGAAGGCAGCTAAATGCCATTGCGCACCACACGTGTATAATGCCCAGCATTGAAGGGGTTAATTAGGGAGCTTGTAGGGAGCTTGCAGGGTTAATTTTAGCTTTAATGTAGGTATCAACCTCCCACATGACACATCACACCCCCTGATCCCTCCCAAACAGCTCTCTTCCCTCCCCCACCCCACAATTGTCCCCGCCATCTTAAGTACTGGCAGTAAGTAAGAGTTTTTTGGGGATTTAAAAAAAAAAAAAGAAGATAATTCTGCTCTGTAGGATCCCCCCTTAGCCCCCAACTTCCCTGATCCCCCCCCAAACAGCTCTCTAACCCCCCTCTCTGCCTTATTATGCGCCATATTGGGTACTGGCAGCTGTCTGCCAGTACCCAGTTTGAAATCAAATATGTTTTTTATAACATTTTATTATTTTGTTATTTTAAAAATAGTATTTTCTGTAGTGTAGCTGCCCCCCCTCAACCCCCAACCTCCCACCCTCCCAGATCGTTAACATTTGTAATGTTCCCACCCTCTCTCCCACCGAGTACCACCTTACAGTGTTCCATAGTGTAGGGTTCCCACCCGCCCGCGCACCCGCTCCCTTGCACGCGCGCGCACCTGCTCCCGTGCACACGCGCGCACCCGCGCACACTCGATCCCGCCCCCCTTCCCCACCGATGGCCGCCCACCCGCCTCCCACGATCAGCTCCCACCCACCAACGAACAGGGCCATTGATGTCCGATGCAGAGAGGGCCACAGGGTGGCTCTCTCTTCATCGGACGGCTAAAAAATGTTATAGCAGGATGCCTCAATATCGAGGCATCACTGCTATAACATGAAAGCAGTTGGAAGTGATCAGGATCGCTTCCACTGCTTTCAAAGACCAACGACGTACGGGGTACGTCCTTGGTCATTAACTGCATTTTTTTGCAGGACGTACCCCATCAGTGGCGTCACTAGGGGGGGGCGAGGGGGGCGGGCCGCACCCGGGTGACACCCTGCAGGGGGTGACACCAAAAAAAAAAAAAATTTTTTTTTTTTTTTTATTTTATTGAAATTCAAAGAAATACAATGTTGAGATGCATAGATTATTTTATTAGAGGCTGGCATTTGTGAACATTAGTGGGACTGGGGAAGTTGTAAACACACAATTTTTTGCCCCTTGAGCCAGTGCTGCAATTTCAACAAATAGTTTTCCCGGCTGCTTTTGCTTGTTTGTACTTTGCTCCTCCCCTGCCCAATTTCACTATGAATGTTGTGGGTGTGCCGTGGGGCTTGCAAAGTTGCGCTGCTAGCCTAAACCTGCCTGCCTATCTGTGCTCACTGCTCAGTGACATGCGGCCCAGGGCTGTGCACTGACAGACTTGGAACAGAGTCAGAGAGCAGGATTTTCATAGTTTGCGTGCCTAAACCTTTTCTTCAGTGATTTATTTTAGAGTGCTCTGTTTATCTTTCATTTGATGTTCTGCTGAGCCAGGGAGCAGCTCTAGGCATGAGCTTCATAATTAATGCAGTGCAGTTTACATATTTTGTATGTGTGTGTCTAAGTTTTTGTGTGTTTCAGTGTTTTTGTGTGTGTGTCTGAGTGTGTGTGTCTGAGTGTGTTTCCGAGTGTTTGTGTGTGCATCTGAGTATGTTTTTAAGTGTGTCTGAGTGTTTGTATGTGTGTTTGCCTGTGTTTTTGTGTGTGTCTGCTTTCTGGGGGGGGGTGACACCATGACTTACCGCACCGGGTGACACCAACCCTAGTGACGCCACTGTACCCCATACGTCGTTGGTCGTTAAGGGGTTAACTAACATAAGTTCAGGAGAATAATCTCTTTCATCTGGTATACATTGTTGAAATTCAATTCCTTCCAATTAAATAGAAATGTGGATGTATGTTGAGAACTATATGTATACATACCAGCTGACATATAGTTCTTAAAGGGATATCAAACCTAATTTTTTTATTTTATGATTCGGATAGAACATGCAATTTTAAGCAACTTTCTAATTTACTTCTATTATCAGAAATGTTTTCGTTCTCTTGGTATCTTTATTCGAAAAGCAGCAATGAAAGCTTAGGAGCAGGCCCATTTTTGGTCTAGGGTGCTGAACCAAACATGGGCCATCTCCTAAGCTTTCACAACTGCTTTTTCAATTAAAGGTACCAAAACAATGAAGAAAATTTGATAATAGGAGTAAATTATAAAGTTGCTTAAAATTGCATGCTCTATCCGAATCATAAAAGAAAAAAATTGGGTTAAGTATCCCTTTAAGACAAATGTTATTGAGCATGCCTCAGTATGCCCTCATGAAAAATGACTAGTTTAACCAAGGATACCAAGAAAAAAAAGGTAAATTTGATACTTGAAGTAAATTGGAAAGCTTGTTTTAAATCGTACACTCTATCGGGATCATGAAAGTTTCATTTTGATTTTCATGCGCTCTTAAAGAAACAATAAACCCACATTTTTCCTTTCATGATTAAGATAGAGCATACAATTTTAAACAACTTTGTACTCCTTTTATTTTTTATTTTTTTGTAAGGAGGAGCAAAGCACTACTGAACACAGGTGAGCCAATGAGAAGAGGGATAAATGTGCAGCCACCAATCAGCAGCTAACTGCCAGTATTGCACTGCTGGTCCTAAACCTACCACAAAGAATAACATACAGTTGTGGAAGGTTGGGAGCTCTGTATTTTCATTTGAAGCAAAGGTTATTCAAACGTTTAACCCCTTAGTACCCCCAATAATGTTACACTAGCATGTGTGCTCATTGAAGATCTATTTGTACACTCTTTCTTTCTAACCTGGATAATTACTTATTTCAATTGTGGAGAGAATACTGCAGTATTCTTTTCTGTAACAACTCATGAGTGCAGAAATTTCCTTTTGCTTGAATTCAGAATAAAATGTGTCCTATTAGGATTCAGTAACACAAGAACCAAATGCATCTTGCAAATTCATGGTAAAGGTAAAGAACACTGAGTCCTATTACAAAGTGGAAGCAATTTAATAGATAACATAGGAACATTTTTTTCTTAATAAAAGAGACTCAAGCAGGAGTGATGTAAATTGAGTCTTCGCATACTATTTGCCAATTTAGACATGGGAGATGTTCTCTCTGTGACCACATTCTAGGTATTATTATTAAAGATAATGGAAATAATAATTGTGTTAATAACAATAATGCACAATGTACCCTATCAAAATGTACTTTTAAGCCAATAAAAACTGTCCAGAGGTATGAGATTTTTTTTTCCTTTCTTGTATTGAAAAAATAAGCCAAGCTGAGTTACAAAGTGAAACCTAATAAAACAGTGCCATCTAGTGTCCAACATTTCGTTTTGAACATGAATTAAAGGCCCTTGAAAATTTTTATTTTCCAATATGTTTCTTGCTGCCTGCAATATTTCTCCTCTAACTACTACAAAGTCTTTTGCAGTTCATTAAAATGTGCTTTATGTTCATGCTTGACATTGATATAAATGTTGTTACTAAAAGAGGTTTTATTGAAGACACTAAAGGAGATTTACCAAACAACTCTGGGTTCAGGAATGTAAAGAAAATAATATCCAAGTAATGTCTAAATCTCATAAAGGTAAAGCATATATCTTAATTACTGTGGCACATTTACCAACAGAAATATATGTCAGCAAGTTAAAACCTGTGAGTCATTGTAATATTATAATAATAGAAGCTACAGGATCATTTATCATTAATATATAAAATAATTTGACACTAATAAGAATGTTTATTAATGGTACATTTAATGCAGCATTTGCTCACATTTTTGAGACTATGATAAACTGTTTGTTATTTATAGGGGTGTGTTTGTGTTTATATTGCTATAACTTTACAAATATCATATGATGGTTAGTAACTTGTGGAAATAGGGTCGTTATAGGGTAGTAGAGTTTTCTCTATATGCATTTTTATAAATATTCTTGTTTTGTTGTGTTTTGAGTTGCCTAAATATATTTTGTGAATAATACAGTAATTACTATCATTTGAAATTATGTAGTGGAAGATTTTTTATTTTATTTTATTTTACTTGCCAGCGGAGTATAGAGATTTGCCTCATTTTTGCGGATAAGAGACAAGAAACTGTATAGCCATCAATAATTAAATGATATTTCATATGACATTCACTGCTTGCAAACCAGCGGAAAAAAAACAAAGCAGATTTTTTTTTTTTTTTTGCTGTGATTGAGAAAAGATAATTAAATAACACACGCTGCTGAAAACCCGTTTCATAGGTTAATGAACCATTTTACAATTTTAATGCAGTTCGGCAGTACTAACTTAACAAAAGCACTGAACAAATTGGGTGCATTAAGAACATTTTGTAGACAAAAACAACTTTTACAGAAGGGAATTGTAGATATTTTAAGGACATATTAACTATTAAGGTTCTGTATCTAAAGATAATATATTGTAAAATAAGTTTTAAAGAAATATTTAGTAACCTTTTATAAAGCACGACAGACATAAATGTTATGAGTTCATTAAACTGCATTGATTAGCACCTTTGCCGATATGAGCTATGGAGATTTTAATCTACTGATGCTAAAGGCATGTGTGCTGATTAGAAAATATTGTTATGAAGTGATCCTGACACTCTTTATTATTGAGCCATAAAGATTGATCTCTTCTGTGTTTACTTTATTTTTATCATTGCTTAAAGGATTACTTTCTGTTATAATTTTTAAGCTAAACAACTAACATATTAAAGTTAATAAACATTAATTAAAACCTACTGACCTATATTTTCTCCAAAACGAAGTTTCATAACGTTCTAAAAGTTATATCTTTTATTCGCCGATGATGTCACGTTATCCTGCCCACTATTTTCAGCACTGCATGTTCAAAATACTTAAACCAATAACTGTGTTTATAGCGCCATTTTGAAACCTAGGTATTGTAAACGGATTGGTACAGAGCAAAGGATACCCACGGAGTGGGTTTGGAAATCAATTAAATTTGCAGACAAGATTTCTGATATACGGCAGAGATATGTTAATGAAATGCTATTGATAAAAAGCGTATTTGGGGTAGTTAGTTAGTAACAGGCATAGAAAATATTTACTTACAGTGGCCCTTTAAAGGCAAATGATCCACACGTGATTTTCTTTGTTCCATCTAAAAGAGAGTGTTTAATATATATATATACATATATATATATATATAGCTAGATTACAAGTTGAGCGCTAATTTATTGCACCCCTGCAAACGGGCAAATTTGCCTATTTGCGTGAGCATGATAAAAATCAGCCATTACAAGTGGCTGGTTATTGCTACCGCGAGCATGCAGTAGCAATTAGCACTTATAACATTAACCAGAGATCAGATCTCGAGTTAATTTTATAAATTTGCTCTAAATGCCCCCAAAATCAGTGTTGTGTATTTTATTAAAAATTGTAGCATTTTTATTTTTTAATAAAATAACTACACCAGGGAGGGCGGAGCTAGCCAGCCTAGGAGATGGCTGCTTTCTTCTAGAGCTCCTCAGCCCTATCTGTATGAGGACGAATTAGGCTCATGCCTTAGCCTGTTTAACGATTACACTGAGTGACTAATCCCTCTATCTTGAGGCTCTATACCCCGGAGCTGGTTATTTCAAAATCTACAGCACAAGAACACCTTCTGTAATGTTCTGCATTACCGCGACCTCCACACAACCGCCTGCACATCAAGGATAAATAACGCTGCACCGGAGTATCCAAACAATACATACTGTGTGACCGGATCAGATCGTGAGCTCCTGGAGCAGAGAAGAGACGCTGGGTGTCGGGATCCGACCCGCTGAAGCTGAGGTGAGCCCCGCGGTAGGCCGCAGCCTACCCTAAAGTTGTACACGCAGCTTACAATAATATCAGAGGCACTTGGCACTGTCTTGTGGCGCGGCAGTAAAAACGTTTTTTGCTGGTCAGATTCATGAACAGTTACTCAGTAATGAGACTATATATACATTACAGGCCAGTGCTTATTACATACATCTATCCCCTATAAAGTAATACCGGAGGCCGCTGCAATAATCCCAGCATGCTTATCTAACACAGAACTGTGACTCAAAAATAGAGGGGCAAGATTTCAAGTACCTCAATATGTACATAAGCTATAACCTACTAAGATATTGGTGGTAGAGGGCTCTGGGCGTGTCCTCATCTATCTTAACAGGGATCACTCTGCAATCTATCTACATATGTTATAAGAGGCGCCACCAAAGACACAGATCCTAGGGACTTCTCTCACCTCTTACTTGGCACTAACTGGTGACACATGTCTCTCTCAGCTATAGCCAAAATGTCGCCAAAAAAAGGCAACAAGCAAAATAAAATCAGCAAGCAGCTGAAAACTACATCTCACACTGTGAATACGTTTTTTAAGACCCTGGAAGCTAAAACCAATACCGCAGACGAATTAGACCCCCCTGATCCACCCTCATGTCAAAGCTCATCTGATTCTAAAGGTGAACATCCTGCTGAGAATATCACTATACCAACAGCGCTTTTTAATTCTATCCCTTCAAAAAAAGACTTTTCATCACTAATAATTCAAGTCAAGCAATGTATAAAAGAAGAAATTTCAGACTTAAAGAAAGATATCTCAGAAATAGGGCAAAAGGTAGAAACACTCGAAAACACACAAGATGCCCAAGCAGAAGCCATTTCAGAGCTCCATAATACTATTCAACGTCAGGGCGTAAACATCTCAGAGCTAGAGGACAAGCTGGACAATGTAGAAAACCGCAGCAGACGCCATAACATCAGACTGAGAGGTATACCTGAAGAATTGCTACACCAGATCTCGAACAATACCTTCAAACTTTTTTCAATGCCCTGAAAAAGGAAGAAATACCAAAAAAAATTGAGATTGACAGGGCTCACAGAGCCCTTCGCCCCCTAAACCACAAGCTGACCAACCACCGAGGGATGTTATAGTTAGAATCACCAATTACCAAGTAAAAGAAGAATTAATGAAACTTGCTAGAGAGCAAAACCCCTCACACACGAGAATGTGGAGATCCAGATGTATGCTGATCTATCTCAAAGGACACTTTCCAAGAGAAGGGATCTTAAGCCGTTAACAACGCTTCTAAGGAAAAGAAACATCCCTTACAGATGGGGCTTTCCCTTTCATCTGATAATACTCTGGAGGGGTAGACGCATGTCTTGCTCTTCCATAAACGACATCTCATCTATCTACAAAGAACTAGACATCAAACCACCACAGCTGAATGAGTGCCCTCCTACCCACAACAAAGACCACTCAGCCACGAAGTCCCCACCCCTTGCGCAGAGGAAGGAGTGGATCCCAGTCCGTCAAAAAAGGCTGCAGAAACCAGCTCAACCCCAGATGTCTCCTAGAGGTGAAGTAGGCTGACATTGACATATTGAGGTTACTCAGACCTTTAAATATCACCTTTGTATTACATTGCTATGGTTATCAAAAATACCCAGGGGAGTTACTGTTTTTTCCTGATGAAGATTTTCTCACAATAGTTCGGGACTTGATCCCTTGTTCCTAAATTTTCCCCCACAAGTTGTTCATAAATCCACTTAGTGTATACTGATACATTTGTTACTTACAATATGTTGCCTATTTGTCGTTAGCAATAATGTTTAATTGTTCTCATACAGTTGGGAGACTTTCTCCTCATCATAGGAATGTTTTATGTACTTAATGTACTAACTGTATTTTGTTTCTTTCATTTTTCAATATCTATTTCTCTTCCCCTAATTCCTTCAATCTTCTTCTTTTCTTTCCTCTCATACCTCAGACTCCTAGCACACGCAAAATCCATCCCACCAGACATACTTCCATACTTCAAAATAAAACAACCCTTCTCATACACACAAAATGAGTAATCATACATCACATGATTTAATTATTTTCACGCAAAACGCTAAAGGACTAAATTGCCCCCATAAAAGAAGAATGGCTATCAATGATCTTAAGAAAAAAGGGGGACACATACTGATGCTTCAAGAGACGCACTTCAAATCTAAGAACATCCCCAAATATTTCTCCCCACATTACCCACATCACTTTCATAGCACAAACCCTAGCAAGAAAATCAATGGAGTCAGTATCCTCATCCACAAGTCTATCCCTTTTACTAAGACACGGTGCATTTCAGACAAAGAAGGTAGATATATTTGCCTTAAAGGCTTGCTATTTGGAAAACCGGTAACCTTAGTTAACGTATATGCCCCTAATTCCAAACAAGACAGATTTGTGAACTCCATTTCAGACTTCATCGTGAAGGAATTAAAAGGCTCCCTTATAGTTGCGGGGGACCTCAAATTCCTTTTAGACCCCAGAATTGACTGTTCAAACCCAGAATCTAGAACCAAAACCCCAAACCTCTCCAAGATTTGGTGGAAATTTAAATCCCTAGGCCTACATGACGTGTGGAGATATTTCAACCCTCAAAAACGCGATTACACCTTCTTCTCCCACCCCAAACGCAATTACTCTAGATTAGATTACATATTAGTTGACCATCTACTGCTATCCCACTCCAAACAATCGCAGATAAAACACACTTACTGGTCTGATCATTCCCTTGTCTCATGCCATTTTAAATGGCCGTCAGCTCCCATTAGGTCCTTTCAGTGGAGACTTGATGACTCTATCTTATTAGATCCAACTCAGAACAAGCATTTTACAAATCATATTATAGAATATTTTGCGCTTAACGCCACACCAGATATGAACATTACATCCCTTTGGGAAGCCAATAAATGCACTATTAGGGGAGAATTCATAAAAGCAAAAGCACAAATCAAAAAGAAAAACAGAATAGAGATTGAATGCCTTTCCTCTGAAATATCTAACCTAGACTACGCACACAAAGTTAACCCCCTAGATAATGCGATCCTAGAGGAACTCAAAGCAAAGAGAGATAAATTAAACTCCATTCTTCACATCAAGGCGCAAAGACAATTGCTTTTTCTCCAACAAACCTACTATAAAGAGGGCAACAAACCAGGGAAATATCTAGCAAAAGCTCTAAAAAAACAACAACAGAAAACCTATATACACTATATAAAATCACCTAAAGGCAAACACATAGAAGATACCCATTCTATAGCAAACGAATTCCAAACATTCTACCATAAACTGTACAACCTATTCCCGGGTAGAGACACCCAAAAACACCGCCATCTATGCTCTCAATACCTTAAAAATATCCCGATCAAACAATTGACCCAGGAGCAAGGAGAATTACTGGAAAAACCCATCTCCCCCGCGGAAGTAAAAGATGCAATACGGCAACTTAAACAAAATAAAGCCCCTGGCCCAGATGGCTTCACAGGTTTCTACTACAAAATATTTGCAAACTTACTAATCCCCCATCTAACAGACTTATTTAACCATATCAATGACTCACATCCCTTCCCAGACAATACACTCCAGGCCAATATCTCCTTACTCAATATAGATTTAAAACTCTACGCTAAGATTCTAGCCTCCCGTCTTAATACAATTTTACCGACCATAATCCACCAGGACCAGGTGGGTTTTGTGCCGCGTAGAGAAGCTAAAGACAACACAGTCAAAATTCTCAATCTTCTAGAGTACATTTCGACAAACAAATCACTGATTGTTTTCTTATCGACTGACGCCGAAAAGGCATTCGACAGACTTGACTGGACCTACCTACAAGAAACCCTAAGACCTTACAAATTCCCAGACTCCTTTATCCAAAAAATAATGGCCCTCTACTCTAATCCTACAGCCCAAATCAGAATTAATGGTACGCTTTCAAACCCCTTCGAAATTAGGAATGGATCTAGACAGGGATGCCCATTATCCCCACTCTTATTTATTCTAGCTCTGGAACTGCTAGCTACCAAAATAAGGCACAATGACCAGATTCACGGGATAGATGTTGGCGACCACACCCACAAATTAGCCATCTTCGCGGATGACATACTCCTGACTCTCACAAATCCGCTTCCCTCCCTTAGAGCTACTATTTCAGAACTAGACTTATATGGGACTGTTTCCAACTTCCAGATCAATGTGACAAAATCTGAATATCTCCCTATCAATATATCCAATCAATCATTAGACGAACTGAAGATATCCTGCCCCCTCAAACTACAGACAAAATTTCTGAAATACCTAGGTCTCCGCATTACCCCCAATATAGCAGATCTGCGCTTGCAAAATTATGGCACCTTAATCTCAGAGTTTAAAACCCTTACTTCAACTTGGCTACCCAAAAATATATCTTGGCTAGGCAGAATACATGCGGCAAAAATGACTTTACTGCCAAAAGTCCTATATACTCTTCAAACTCTCCCTATCCCAGACACTCAGAAAGACCTAGACACACTACAAAAAATTATAAACGACTATATCTGGAAATGCAGGCCCCCTAGAATTAATAAAACCACGCTGTATAAACTCCCTAAAGATGGGGGACTGGGAGTCCCACATCTTCGCTCCTATAAACTTGCTATTTCGTTACAAAGAATCTCCGACTGGTGCAAGCTCAATGGCCCATATTCCAAACAATGGGTTCAAATAGAAAATACCTTATCCCTATCTCATAAATTAGATGAGATTTGCTGGAACCCTGAATTTTTCAATAAGTACACTATTTCAGCCTCATCTATAACAAATGAGACATGGGCAGATTGGAGACAAATTAGCAAAACACCGAACAAAATATCTTCCAGATACTCTCCCCTTACCACGCTCCTAAATAACCCGGAATTTCCCCCGGGCCTTAACCAATTACCCCCCTACTCCTCAACACATACCAATTCCCTCCCTATTCACCTCATGACAGATAATACCCACAAACTCAAAACTAATAACCAATTAGACTCCTTAAACCATCCATTTCTATCCTCTTGGTTTAGACTACATCAAGTGAGACATTACATATCAACACACAAATGTATAAAAGATCTAACAAGGTCCCTCACCCCCTTTGAACAAATATGTCAATCTTCAGAAGATACACCAGGAACAATCTCAAAACTTCATAAACTAATTCTACATGATACTTTCCCCCTTCTCCCTTCCTATACAAAAAGATGGGACTTAGAGCTTAAGACTAACACTGCTCCCAAAACTTGGGCACGCAGATTCGCCACACTAACACATTCTGCTCATTCAACACTAGCCAAAGAGACCAAAATTAAAACTTAACACCTGCTCGGATAAAATCCATATACAAAAATGCGTCAAAACTCTGCTGGAGATGCTGCACACAAGAGGGACACATTACCCACATTTGGTGGGATTGCGAACATATAAAGCCTTATTGGTCACGAATTTTTAAAAATATGAACAAAATATTAAGTACAAATATATCACCCTCTCCAGAACTAATCTTACTATGTCAACCTCCTGACATCACCTGTAAAATAAGAAAACACCTCTATCAATTAATGTTAAACGCTGCAAACCAGTTAATCCCTAAAAAATGGAAATCTGTGTCGACACCCTCTATCCAAGAATGGATAGCTCTAGTTCAAAGAAACCTCCTCTTGGAAAGACTATACTACCTTAAATTAGGCCAAATAGCCTTATACCAGGATATGCTCTTTCTATGGGAAACTTTCACACTGGCTGCTTAGTAGATTTAAATCAACATATAACTTCCCTCCAAAATCGTACACAGCGATCCAAACCCACCCTCCCCTACTGAGACATTTCCACTTCTACTTAACACAACTTGTAATGGTCCATGTGTGGTATGTTCAGCAGAAATATCAATCCCAGTCCAGTGGAGATGGTAAATGCATGATATCAGATGGTATAAAGAAGCTAGACTAGCTACCCTACACATAAGCGTTAAGAGAGGCCACTACTGTCCTTATACTCTCCTTCTATCTTTTCATTCTATACTTTTCTTCCCTTTTCTATCTCTTTTCCTTTTTCCTTCCTTAATTTATGTTAAGTGTTATTTTTTGAGATAAGTTTACCGCACTTAATACATATCGATGGAACACTTTGTCCTGGGGAATAATTGTCAATACCCCCATCGTGCAAGGAAACCATTAGTCCTATCTTTGATACCACAGGAGCGCCTTTAAATACGCTGATCTCTTACTCTTCCTATCCAAGGGTGCTCTAATGCCACAGCACAAGATGTACAAACTTAAAGAACATTGGATTATGGTACAACCCTATAATAAGGACAATCCCCATAACAAACGTTATGATATTTTTCACTTGGCTCCAATCTTTTGGGAAAATTTTCTCTATGTTAAGATATCACGGTAAACTGTTATGTATTGTTTTTTCTATTTGTTCACCTTATGTCTTGAATTGAAAATAAAAAGAAAACATAATTTAAAAAAATAAATAAATAACTACACCAGGCAGTTTTTGCGGGCTAAAGTGGGTGTGGGGTGTTAGGTAAAAAACTGCACTGAAAAGTACCTTTACATTGCGGTCTATGGGAACTGTGTGTTCCCAGTAAATATATATGCTTATTTACATATATATTGATGTGTTAATATGTGTATATACACATATTAACACAGAAATATTTATGCATATATTCATATACATATATATTTACAATTTGCTGCCATCTCTGTGCAATTTATCCCACTTTGCACAGCATGAGAACGAGGCTCCCATTGTTCTTGTGCTGTTCAAACCAACTTTTTGTATGCAAGCTAAGGCTGACAGTTAGTAATCATTTAGAGGAACAGTACAGTTGTAGCATTTTTATTTTTTAATAAAATAACTGCACCAGTTTTTGGGGGCTAAAGTTAGTGGGTGTGGGGTGATAAAAAAAACGGCACTGAAAAGTGCCTTTACATTGCGGTCTATGTGAACTGTGTGTTCCCAGTAAAAATGCAAATGCATATGTATATATATATATATCTCAGAACAAATAGAATGTCATGGGATAAATCCACTGACAAGCCCCACTAGCGCTTCTTACAGGGAAACCTAGATAAATAGATGAATTCACACCTAATACTAAAAGAAAAAAATGTGGAAATAGTTTCAGATGATAGCTACCTGTCCTTAATAAAAGAGAGGTCCCTCAAACCTCTCAAACACACAAATAAAAGCACAGAAAGAAGCGGGATGGCGCTATACAAAACATACTATATACAAAATTAATATCAATACATATGTAACCTAATACAATAGTAGTTATGATGAATCTCTCAACACAGACCTAAAAGAGAGAGAACCAAAAAATGTCTCATAGTGTTACACTGTTTATAGAAATTAAATATAATAAACACATGTGGTAATCCCACTCACATTCGAAATCCTCACTATTAGGAGGTATAAAAACAGCATGAAATAAAGGTGAAAAAATTTAGCAAAAACAGCAGCAAATGGTCCATATAACGAAACCCAAGATCCAAAAGAACACTCTAGATAAAAAGAGGTATACAGCCTCTATAACCTTAACCTTACGCATTTCAAAGGGTAATATTGAATAAACTCCCTTCTTCCTCAGAGGTATATGTGCAGCGGTAACAGGTAAACTTTAAATACCGCTGGAGGCACCGATACTGGTCACCTGGTGGGTGTGGATTCCAAGTTTCCGGAAGTGCGACGTGGATGACATCACTAGCGTAGGAGTAATAATGCGTATTAGAAAAAACAGATGACACAGACGCCTGAAGGCCGAACTAAGCAACCTGTTGCTATGGACGCTATTCAGCAGTCTGTGAAGAAATATACTCTCCACTTGTCCCGTGTAGCACTATCCAGAAACCAGGAAGTCCTGATTAGTTTATACTGAAAAATATATTCCCATATGTTCATAAGTCTAAAAGATAATATAATGATAATTATTATATTACAATATTTTTAAACACATATATTTAAAATAGACCAACTAAATGAATAATTAAAAACAAATAAGAAAAACACATTATTATTCCAATACAATCCTATATGTATGTATCTCACTATCACATACAGAAATGTAAGTTACACATGAGGCCTTATGCTGGGGCATAGAAATAAACTGTTTTGTTTGTTTTGTATTTTTGGGCTTCGGACAGCATCTTTTTGTAGCAGTCCTGAACACCAGCTTTCTCCTGACACAGATATTCAAACTATCTCACCCTCTTAGACACAATTGCAGGTTCTCTGCTGCCAAATGCCGGTTCCTCCCTTCCCTCCACCTTCTGCAGACCCCAGTGCGGTGCTATCAGCCTCAATGTAATCAGGAGACAGACAGAAGGACATAGGCAGCAATAAACATGTATGAGGGAGAGAGGGGCTGCACTTAGTTATTGTAAAGTACCTCCTAGGCTCCTTCCCTGCAGCTCACAGCAGGACAATGCTTATTAATCCATTTGCAACCAGATGCCATAGGCTCTTTCTCTCTCTCTTTGCCCCTCTACCACTCTATCTTCACTCTTATCTCTCTTCATCTTCTCTCTCTCTTTACTCTCTTCTCTCACCCTCATTACCCTCGTTTCTATCTTATCTCCCTCCTCTGTCTCCCCTTCTCACCCTCTCACCCTCCTTTCTCTCTTCACTCTCATTCAGCTGCTTTCTCTGTCTCTACATATATTTTTTTCATTCTCTCTCTCTCTTACTCCTTTCTTTCTCCACCCCTGGAATTTTCTTACTCCTTTTACTCCATTCACTTTCTTCTCCCTCTCTGTCCTGCTTCTCTCTCTTCAGTGCCATTATTACCTTTATTCCTCCTTTCACTTTATCCTCTGTCTTCCCCCTTCTCTATCCTCCTACAATTACCTTACTCCTTCCTCTCCTATTTATCTCTCTTCATTTTCTCTCTCCCTCCTGTATTTCCCTCTTCCCACACTCTTTCTCCCTCATTTCTCTCAACCTGTTCTCTGTCGTCCCCCTCTTATTCTTTTTTTTTCCTCTCTGTTTCTTCTTTACTTGCAGGGGTGTCCAAACTTTGCTCTCCAGAGGTTTTGGAACTACATTTCCCATGATGCTCAGCTAGATAAAATCCCTTAGGGACAGTACACTGTAAAATTGTTTTTATATTAATGTATTTTCAATGACTTGTTATACCAGCTGCAGAGTATAAAATGTATGAGAAATTGCATTCTCAGGTTAATTTGTGTATATGAAGTAGCTGGTTTTGTGCTTTTTAACCACAGCCTATTACAATGGGTTGAGCTTCAGGTAATATCAGATCTCATTATGTTATCACTTTGTGTACACACACTTGCTTTCTTATCTTAGATTTGTCTAGAAAACCAAAGCTCAATACTTAAGAGAGAACAATGGAAAATTATCATTTTATTACTTAACTATCATGCCCCCCCCCCCCCCCCCCACTGAGAGCGTAATCTCTTCTGCTGGCTATGTTTACATAGGCTATTCAATAGCATATACTCCAGTATAGAAACTTTCAGTATAGGTTGGGATACCACAGGCTAAATCAGCTATATCAAATGCCAAATTAGGGGCAAAGGAGCTACTTGTAAACAATTTAAAACACTCCAGCAGGTAAAATGAATCCATTGGGAACAATTTAAAGGGGAGAAATTTTTTGGGTGAACTGTCCCTTTAACTTTGTCTTTTCTCTCCGTCCTCTACGCCTCATTTTTTCTCCATTCTCTGTCCTTTCTCATTTTCCCTGTTATCTTTGCCTTCCTCTGTCCATCTATTTCACTTCTTTATCCACTCTGTCTTCTTTCTCTTTGCCTAGATCATGTGACAGACATCAGCAAATCACAGACTAGTATACGTATACCCTGTGAGCTTGTGCACATGCTCAGTAGGATCTTGTTCCCCAGATAGTGTGTATATAAAAAGAGTGCAGAATTTTTAATAATGGAAGAAAATTGGAAAGTATCTTAAAACTGTATGCTCTATCACAATCATAAGTTTATTTTGACTTGAGTGTCCCTTTAAGGGGACATGAAACCAAAAATGTTCTTTCATGATTCAGATAGAGCATAACATTTTAAACAACTTTCCAATTTATTTCTGTTATTTTATTTTATTTATTTTCTTGGTGCCCTTTGCTGGAAAAGATACTTAGATAGGGTCTGGAGCTGAGAGCTAGCTGCTGATTGGTGTCTGCACATATATGTCTATTGTCATTGGCTTACAGATCTGTTTAGCTAACTCCCACTAGTTTATTGCTGCTCCTTCAATAAAGGACACCAGTAGGATGAAGCAAAATTTAAAATAGAAGTAGGTTGGGAAGTTGTTAAAAAAAAATGCATGTTTTATCTGAAATATAAAAGAAAAATACGGTGTTTCATGTCCCTTTAACTCTAGATCTGCCTCTGTCTGTAGCTAAATTTAAAGCCTAATTATCCATATGCTTCATTTTATGCATACGTGAAATTTGTTCACAAACTAACTACATGTGATTTTCCCTGGAGATGCCTTTATATATGATTAAAAATATCATAAAATCAATTTAAACATTGCATTTACTTCTGCAGATTGTAACATTTCTAGGTCCACTATTAAAGACTAGAAAAATTACTTGAGATGTTTGAGGGCATACAAGCAAGATGGAAAACAAAGCTAATATTTTACTGCTAGTCAAAGTGCTAATAGAAAAATAGCACTGTGCAATCTAAAATTGTGCTATGTACCTTGTTGATGCACATGCAAGCACAAATGATTATATTTTAGCTTTAGCAATAAATATCTGAGGAACTACAGAATGCACTTGCGTTTCTTTCTTTTTTTTTTTCTTCTTCAAAAATTCATCAAAAGCCTTATGACTATATCAAAGTCAATTTCAAAACAAATCTATTCAGATATTTTTGCTCTAGGCATGATTTACATTCCTCATAGCTTCTATTTGATAATGGGGAAAACTGAATTTATTTTCTTATTTAAATAACTCAGAACTAATTAACTAATTTACTTCAACTTTTAAAGGTATGTAGTAACTGGCAATCTGAGCCAAAATATCACTTTTTTTTTTTTGCAATCAAAACTTAATTTAACCATTTAAAAATGGTACTTACTATAGAAGCTTTGACTGAACGTAATCTATGGCTGCATAAGCTGTATCTAATAATATATTGAAGCTATAAATCCCAGCAACTGCAATGGGTCTAAACATAGTAACACATTCTGATTATATCTCATATGATATTTCTCTCATTTATCAAGTCACCCGTCTATCTTCAGTGCTGTGTTCACGATTGTATCCTTATATTTCTTCCTTCTTTTTTTATTTTTCTGCCTAATCAATTTCTTTCTTTTTTTTTTTAACTTCATCTCCAGCTTCTTCCCGTATTTGTTAGAAAGAAAAAAGAAAAAAATCTGATGAGCGTTTAACATATCATTTGTAATCTAAAAAAAGTTGACAGCTTATCTAAACATCAGCCGCGTCTGATTTTGTTGTATATTTATCGTTATTTTCCTTATTTACATAACTGAAGTTAATAACAGTCTAATGTACATTGCAATTACCTGCATGTCAACACCTGTTTCAATGAAAAAAAGTGTATCAAATTTATAAAATTGTAAGATGTCTTACTTCACCTTTAGGCATAAGCATATTTTAAAATGTCTTAAATGTATCACATACCCTCATTCTTAATTCAGTAAATATTTTGTAATATTAAAGTGAATGTAAACTTCCATGAATTAGTGCCCGTTTTTTAAAAATACTATTAAAGGCCCAGTGGGCGGAGCTCCGGCTGTCAGTGCTTAGCCTGCCGGCTCCACGAGCCACAGGACCGGCTAAAGCATCATGAGAGGCTGCAGCTCCCGGCCTAGCGACCCCCTGCTCCCCCGAGCGCTGCTCCTGGTACTGCTGATGGCTATAGGGACCCGGGCGCAGAAGAGAGGACTAGCACCACTCTCCTCAGGCTGTGGTGAAAATGAGTTTCAGTGCAAGAACCTGCAATGTATCTCAAACTTGTGGAAATGTGATGAGGATGATGACTGCAGTGATAACAGTGACGAAGAGGACTGCCCTAAACACACCTGTGCGGAGACAGACTTCACGTGCAACAATGGTCACTGTATCTCAGCCCGCTGGAAGTGTGACGGAGAGGAAGAGTGTCCTGACGGGAGTGATGAATCAGAAGCTACCTGCAGTGACCCAAAGCACCTGTGTGCAGAGGGGAAGTTCAGCTGTGGAGTATCGACCAGTAAATGTATCCCAGCATCTTGGCGCTGTGATGGAGAGCGGGACTGTGAGAATGGCATGGATGAGCTGGACTGTCCCAATGTCTGCTCCCGAGCACAATTCCAGTGTGATGACAAGTCATTTATCTCTGCCACCCTGGCGTGTGATGGTGTGAAGAACTGCCTTGATGGGAGCAATGAGGTGGACTGCTTGCCTGTGACCTGCAAGCCCAGGGAGTTCCGCTGTGGGATGGGAATCTGTATATCTGAGAAGTGGGTCTGTGATGGACAAGCAGATTGTGCTGATGAGTCAGACGAGGCAGAGAATCACTGTGGTTTGAAGAGTCAGCCCCAGGCAGTCACACATTGTGAGGCAAATGAATTTCAGTGTGGTAATGGCAAGTGTATCCACGTACACTGGCGATGTGATGGCGATGAGGACTGCAAAGACAAATCTGACGAGCTTGGCTGTCCTCTGGTGACTTGACAACCTGATGAGTTCCAGTGTGGGGATGGATCCTGTGTTCACGGCATGAAGCAGTGTAATGGTGTACAAGATTGTCCTGATAGCAGTGATGAGGCTGGTTGTGCTAGTGCTGCAGAGTCCTCGTGTATCGGGCCAGGAAAGTTCCAGTGTAACAGTGGGGAATGTATCGACAGATTCAGAGTGTGTGATAAAAACAGAGACTGTCGGGACTGGTCAGATGAGCCAATGAAGGAGTGTGATGTTAACGAGTGTTTGGTTAGTAATGGAGGTTGCTCACACATCTGCAGAGATCTGGCAGCTGGGTATGAGTGTGACTGTCCTCAAGGGTACAGACTGCTGGACAAGAAGAGCTGTGAAGATATTAATGAATGTGAGAATCCTGATGCCTGTAGCCAGCTCTGTGTTAATTACAAGGGAGGGTACAAATGCGAATGCCACGAGGGATACGAGATGGACAGTGTGTCCAAAACATGCAAGGCTGAGGGCCAAGCTCCATACCTTATCATCACAAACAGACACGAGCTGCATCAGATTGACCTAATCTGTAGAGACTACAGTCGTTTAACAGCCCAGCTAAAGAATGTGGTATCTCTGGATGTGGAGGTGTCCAGCAGGAAGATTTATTGGTGTGACCTTTTTTACCGCAGGATATACAGTGCTCCGCTAGATCGTGCTGTGGATCCAACAGAGCATGTCGTGCTTATTAACACTCACTTACACTCCCCTGAGGGTCTGGCCCTGGATTGGGTTCATAGGAATATTTATTGGACCGACTCTGGCAACAAGACCATCTCTGTGGCAACTGCTGATGGCTGCAAATGAAAAACACTATTCAACAGCGGCTTAGCAGAGCCAAGAGCCATTGATGTGGATCCCGCATATGGGTTCATGTTCTGGTCAGATTGGGGAGACCCTGCCAAGATTGAAAAGGCTGGACTAAATGGGGCGGATCGGCAGGTGCTTGTGGCTGATAACATAGAGTGGCCCAATGGAATCGCATTAGATGTTTTGAGCCGTCGATTGTATTGGGTGGACACCAAGCTGCACTCTCTCTCCAGTGTGGACTTTAATGGTTTCAACAGAAAGACCCTGATCACTTCTGAGGACAAGTTGAGTCACCCATTTGGGCTGGCTGTGTTTGAGGACAAGGTTTTCTGGACGGATCTGGAGAATGAGGCCATCTTCAGTGCTAATCGACTTAATGGACATGAAATTTCTGTCCTTGCAGAGAATCTTAACAATCCTCATGATATTGTGGTTTTCCATCCACTTAAACAGCCAAAAGCTGTAGATGCTTGTAGCTTGGGCCCGCATTCAAATGGAAGCTGTGAATACCTGTGCCTTGCAGCTCCCCAGATCTCCGTGCACTCCCCCAAATACACATGCACTTGTCCAGATGGTATAGAGCTGGGGCCTGACATGAGAAGCTGCAGGAAAGTCAGTGCAGAAACCGCAGCGGTCACTTCCTTTCCTCTCACTACTACATCTGTTACCTTGGCCAAGGAGTTGGTAGTTACTACTGAAACCAGTCCTGTAGCTCCCTCTACCCCCATCTTTACTACTAGTAATGCTAAGACTACAGAAAGTATTTCCAGCACCGTCAGCATCCCACAAGTTATCAAACCAACCAACTACACATTTAACCACATCCAGACGGTAACCAGCGGGAACAACAGCGCATCACTGCACTATGGAAATACAGTAGCTGACCTCAGCTCATCACTCACGGCTGCAGTGATTGGTGTATCTGTGCCTGTTGCTGTTTTTGGGCTCCTCTGTCTTTCGAGGTATCTCATACAGAGGAACTGGAAGAGGAAGAACACAAAAAGCATGAACTTTGATAATCCAGTTTATCGCAAAACGACAGAAGAGGAGGAAGAGGAGGAAATCCATATTGGTCGGACAGCACACATAGGACATGTCTACCCAGCGCGTGTTGCATTAAGTCTTGAAGATGATGGATTTCCATAAGGATTGAAAACCAGGTATCCCGAATCTCTCGTCCCTATATGGCTATCAGACATATCACGGATCCTTTGTTACATGCAGCAATATGAGATTAGTCAAGTGGATCTGAGACGCATCATGAACCTAACGCTGCACAGGACTGCGTGCGACTTGTCTCATATCAAGTGGATCTTTGTGTTAGATATCCTCCAAACACTGGACATATTAGAACATATTTTCTATTTATGCTGCTGATGGACAACCATAAAGATAATAATTTTCAGACATCCAAAGGATGTGACGGTTTCTATGTATAATCTTTTATACAGATTTTTACTTGTTCCTCGGCAGAGGCATTCCCTGCTCTCTGTATATAACAGCCTCCCAGGACAACCTAGTTTTCAGATATTATATTTATAGACATTTTGTACATACCTTTAAAGGAGCTTTATGGTTCTCCATCAACATAAATACTAAATTATTAATGAAATGTAGAGTTTTGTAGCATATTTATTAACCTGGGCAAGTTGGGGTGAAGGAATGGGGTTATGTTCTGTAAAAATGACATGAATGAGAGTATTTATTTTTTTGTATGTTCAAGTTTACATGTTTGCGTTATAGCCCCAAGACAGAAACATTTTGATATGTGTGTCTAATTCTAGTTATTACTGGTTCTCTGCTCTCTTTTCATGGGAAAATTCCCATAACCCAAAAACTACAGAGATAACAAAATGTCATTTGACAGATTCATGGACAAGAATGCCCATTAAATGGCCAGTCAAGTTAGGAGAGTCATGGTACATCATACCAGGATAAAAAGGTTTATTCATCACTGATAACACATACAGGCCATGGGATGGAATCATGGGCTGTTAATGAATTAGCTGCCAATCACTCAATATGTTAATCAAAGGAAACATGATCAGGTACTTGCAGACATTTCCTCTTTATCTGGGTAGGCTTTTTGGCTCTAGATTACTGTAAAATAGAGTTTTTAAGAAATGTCTTGATCTTTGTGCAAGGACCCCTAATCAGATCACAGCAATGTTTTGCTCTTTCTGATATAGACGTTACTTCACTTTCTGTGTTCTGTAGTTTTTTGTCTTTGGGCTGTTTATGCTACTAGGGCTCTTTTTTGGTACTCAAACTCTTCAAAAATCATGGTACTGTCATAATTCTTATACTAGATGTATACAAACATCTGCTGAGAATTTCATGTAAAGGTTTAATCAACTACATATACAGTATGTATGTATATGATAACATATGTCAAAGATGGTTGCCTCAACACTCACATTATCTTTATTTCAATTCTGTGTACCAGTCCAGTGCTAACTACAATTACAGATCTGGTACAGTCCAGTCTATTGATGCAAATGTACATTACTTGCAGCCTAGCACAGGTGAATATATTACAATGAAACAAATCCCTTATCTGCACCGTTAAACACAGGAGGTAGCGTTCACACAACATGGGGAAAGGTAGCTGAACATACAACTGGTCTTACAGTACCGTGGGGATCAGTGAACTGATAAACTAGCAACTATGGTCCTAGAATACTGTTGGAGCAGTGAACTGGTCAATGAAGTGTTATCCTAGTACTGTGAGGAGCAGTGTCGTTATGATATCAGCTAATTTACATTGGTTAAAAGAGGTACAAACCTAATTTGTTTAATTTGGGCATGGGCTGTTATGCAAATTTGAACTACTAAAAAAAAAAAAAAAAAATTAAGCACATGTGGATCAGAAGGTCCCTACAAAATATCAACTCTGCAACAAGCACTTTTAGTGAACAATAAGCCAGGATATGTTTTTATGATCACTGTGTGTATATAGAGCCATACATCATGCCGTGGGGGTGGGTGCACTGCAGGCTGGCCTGCCAATGTATGAGGGGAGGGTGCTGTTGTAACCAATGTAGATAAAATCAACCAAAGTTGTTCATATTTTTCAAAGGGTTGTAATTCTGACATCTGGCTGATTTCTAATGTATCCCGGCATGGAGCCTTCAGTCACCTTCAGCACGAAGGCAGTGTGTGATACATAATTCAACAGTGTTCACAGGCATCCTCAGACTGAGGGCTGATAACCTGACTTGCAGTGAGTCAGAGAAGGGATTAACAAACCGCTGTTCTGTAAATAAAGTTTTAACCTACATTTCTAATTTGTTGTATAACTTGGACCTGTTTTTACATAGACTAAAATTAAACTTTTTTATCATAAAAAAAAAAATACTATTAAAAAGAGGGGCACTTTCATGCATGAAAGTTTACATTGCAGCATATTTTTACAAATACTTACCTTTCTCTTCAGCAAAGCTGGATCGGTGGTCCCCTGCCTTCAGTTCCTCTGTACTTACGTTACCAATGACCAAACCGGCTTCCTCCAATCATGGCTTCCCCCCCAGAGCGTCCACGCTGTGATTGAAGGAAGTTGTTTTCTTTATTGCTGTGTAAGTACAGCATGCGAAGCGGGCAGGGGATTGCCGATCCTGCGTCGCTGAAGAGAAAGGTAAGTAATTGTAAAAATACACCTGCAATGTAAACTTTTATGAATGAAAGTGCCCCTGTTTTTAATAGTATTTTTAAAAACCGGGCACTAATTCATGAAAGTTTAAATTCACTTTAAATTTGTGAAAAAAGAGGTTTACCAGGACCGTTATCTAAGAGCTATTTTTACATAGATTCTGCATGTTTATTATGAACACATGGTTGCATAAATATTGGGCAAGCACTAAATTATATCCGTGTTGACTAATTATTTTGCATTTTTTTTAATTTTCACACTTTTGAGAAATTAATTAATCAGAAGGAATGTCTGTGTTAACAGATAGCTATTTATTTGAAAACAAAGTGTGCTGCAGATATTAACACTTGATAAGAAGGAGATGATATATGACCTTAGTTATGCGCAACAGGTCAAAGACATTTCCTGTCTTTAATGCCATTATGACTAGGGATGTGCGAATGTGTTTATATTCGAATTCGAATGTTAGAACGAATGTTATTGTAGAAATTCAATTTACATAATCGAATGTTGATAAGAACGAATATTCATACAAATTCTATTATCGAACGTTATTTACAGTTTTTGAATGTCACATTCGAATTCGAATGTCACATTCGAATTCGAATGTCACATTCGAATATTACATTTATAAAACAAAGTTGTAGACTAGAAATACTATTTAGAATTCGAATGCTACAGTTGAATTTGAATGTGACATTCAAATTCGAAATATTACATTTATACAACACAGTTGTAGACTAGAAATACTAATTCAAATTCAAATGTGACTTTTGAATTCAAATGTGACATTCAAATTTGAATATTACATTTATAAAACACAGTATTAGACTAGAAATACTATTTTGAATTTGAATGTTACATTCAAATTCGAATGTAGCATTCAAATTCGAATATTACATTTATACAACACAGTTGTAGACTATAAAAACTATTTTGAATTTGAATGTGACATTTGAATGTGACATTCAAATTTGAATATTACATTTATAAAACACAGTATTAGACTAGAAATATTATTTTGAATTTGATTGTCACATTCAAATTCGAATGTAGCATTCAAATTCGAATATTACATTTATACAACACAGTTGTAAACTATAGTGATAGTTAGAAAATAGTTTGCACTAAGAGAATTGGTATCAGACACCTCTCTAAAAGACAGCTTCCCTAAATGTTGTCTAAGAAAAAACAGTAATAAGCTAAAAACTTATGTATAGAGAGGGCGCCTAATAGGCTAAAGATATCAACACTTTCTAATATTTAAAATATTTATTAAAAGTTTAACAACAAAATATATTATGGGACGTCTCCCTATAAAACACAGTCGACTAAATAATCAGGCTTAATATAAAATATGTGTGGCATCCACAATACGTGTAACAAGCTAGCATCCAAAAATGAGGGAAAAAAGGGGGTAGCAATGTCCGTTATATCAGATGAATTAATATGTTGCAAAACCAAGAAATTGTTACACAGTCTTTTAAATGTATACCACCAATAATGCGTACTTCAAAAGATTTTTACAAAATACCACTCCAATGGTAATTCAGTTGTTCTATGAACAAACACGGTATCTCTCCGAGCGGTTGGGATTCCTTTCAAAGCAAATCGACTTTTCAAAAAAATCACAGTTTTTTCAACATTTAATAGAAGTATAATATCTGTATCACTATGGAAATTCTGGACTGGTAAGCAGGTATATTACCCTATCATGTAGCAGGTATATTACCCTATCGTATGGCGAGGTACTTCTGCTCCTACTCGGAGTCACTGTCCAAATGAGTAGTTCCACGTGACTGATAGCATCTGACGTCACGGGTTGTCCTCCGTCTCGGCAGGGCAGACAGATGATGATTTCTGGAGACAGTTAGCCGCTCCCAGCTGACATATGAAATTGACAACAAGAAACTTAGAACCTGCACTTAGTGCTATGCATGCAGGGAAAGGGTAGTATCCAGTATGTTTTCACCCTCCAGAATCCAACTTAGATTTTCAGAGGTGGTTGAAAAAATATGTTAATAACCCAGGTTACGTTAAAAAGTCCATAGACCATAAAAAGACAATAATTGTATATTGCCCAACAACAATAACAGTGCCACACAAACGACGCATTTCACCCTTCTCTGGGTTTTATCAAGATGGCCTATGGACTTTTTAACATAACCCGGGTTATTAACATATTTTTTCAACCACCACTGAAAATCTAAGTTGGATTCTGGAGGGTGAAAACATACTCAATACTACCCTTTCCCTGCGTGCATAGCACTAAGTGCAGGTTCTAAGTTTCTTGTTGTCAATTTCATATGTCAGCTGAGAGCGGCTAACTGACGTGGAACTACTCGTTTGGACAATGACTCTGAGTAGGAGCAGAAGTACCTCGCCATAAGATAGGGTAATATACCTGCTACATGAAAGGGTAATGTACCTGCTTACCAGTCCAGAATTTCCACAGTGATACAGGTATTATCCTTCTATTAAATGTTGAAAAAACTGTGATTTTTTTGAAAAGTCGCTTTACTTTGAAAGGAATCCCAACCGCTCTGAGAGATACTGTGTTTGTTCATAGAACAACTGAATTACCATTGGAGTGGTATTTTGTAAAAATCTTTTGAAGTACACATTATTGGTAGTATACATTTAAAAGACTGTGTAACAATTTCTTGGTTTTGCAACATATTAATTCTTCTGATATAACGGACATTGCTACCCCCTTTTTATTCCTCATTTTTGGATGCTAGCTTGTTACACGTATTGTGGATACCACACATGTTTTATATTAAGCCTGATTATTTAGTTGACTGTGTTTTATAGGGAGACATCCCATAATATATTTTATTGTTAAACTTTTAATAAATATTTGAAATATTAGAAAGTGTTGATATCTTTAGCCTATTAGGCACCCTCTCTATACATAAGTTTTTAGCTTATTACAGTTGTAGACTAGAAATACTATTTGAATTTGAATGTGACTTTTGAATTCGAATGTGACATTCAAATTTGAATATAACATTTATAAAACACAGTTTTAGACTAGAAATACTATTTCGAATTCAAATGTGACATTCAAATTCAAATGTAGCATTCAAATTTGAATATTACATTTATAAAACAGTTGTAGACTAGAAATACTATTTCAAATTCGAATGTGACATTCAAATTCGAATGTCAAATTCGAATTCAAATATTACATTTGGAAATTGAATGTGATATAAAATACATAGCTAAACATTCTATTATTCAAACAAATATTTTTGAATGTTATTGAAAAATTAGAAATCTAATATTCGAAAATAGAATGTTATATAAACATTCGAAATTCAATTTGAAGAACGAATATATCAAAATTCGTTTTAAATTTTTAATTTTTAGAAACATTCGCCCATCCCTAATTATGACCAAGTCATTTTGAATTCCTATAATAATTTCAGCCACTTATACTGTGTTGATTGTTTGTACATTCTGCTTTAAAATGTGTATGTCTTTTCCATCTGACATTAAAAATGTGTTTTCTTTTATAGCACTAATAACTCACCTGTTAATTGAATATTTTATTTTACTAATCTCTGATGCAACCGTAAAAAAAAAAAAGGTTTAATGTTGTATATCTTGTTTTTTCATTATTAAAAACTAAGATCAGCTCACCAAGTAATGTTCTTTCATGTGCATAGTGGGGGGAAAAACAGCCAATCAGTGTCATCAGTGCTGTATTCACAATTTGCTTCTATCTTGTGAAATTTTGTTGTGATCTAGGATTTTAGAGTATACATTCTTGGTCTGCAAAGGAAAATAAAGTGTTTGTGTCAATTTCTGGCCCCATTGCTAGTCCCAAGAATGTATCTGTATTGGCAGATTAACGTCTTGTTCAGGGAATGTGCTTACTGGGGACATTTTTAGGTAAGATATCTTATTTTTGTTTATATTCTTGTGATATTTTTTAGTCAGATGCATTTCAACAAAGCATGCCAAGAGAACAAAGTAAATTTGTTAATAGAAGTGATTTGGAAACATGTTTTTTAAACTGTATGCTCTGAATCATGAAAAATAAATGTGGGTTTAATGTCCCTTTAACTTCAAATGTACTTAATATAAAGATATACACTTTGTTGAGAATATCTCTCTCACTATAAACCTTAATTTATGGAGTTTCAGTTTCTGTTTTTGCCTCCATGCCTTACTTATTCTGGTAACATTTATATAATGAACACACTATGGTCACAAAAACACAGGATGTCATCATTCAAATAAAATACACTGCTAGAAATGTAAAGAAAAAAAAAATGAAAGAAAGAAAAAAAAAGTTAATAGCTTAATTTCATTGTAACACTACTCTTGCCACTGATTTGCAGGGAATTCTAAAAAGGGTTTTCATTTAAGATCCAACCACACAGTTCATTTTGTTTGCATCCGATTATACAGACTTTCCTAATAAAATCACTGTGTCACAGTGACATACTTTCATGTATTATAATACTTTTATCTCAAATGAAAGTCACACTGTTGTATAGACGCATTGGTCTAGACACAATTAATTAATTCCCTTCAAAGTCAAAAGCAAACTAAAAACTGATATATATATTGTCTTTTCTGCCTTTGAAATTCATGGAAATGATCTATTCAGCCAACATAGATTTCAAGTCATTCCAAAATCTGAGAAAATAAGAATGATAATGGCAGACATACAAATAACTGACTGTACTTTAGAGGATTTACAGACTAAACAGCCTCTATCCTAAAGGCAGGAATGAATTGATAAATTGCAAATTAATGCAAATTTGTTTATTAAAGGTTGGTGAGTGGCTTCCTTAGAGGTGTCCCTATACTCATCATTTCTGCTTGTGTTAAATCTCCGGTGCCATCTCTTGCCTGCCTTTTATTAAACAGAAAGGTTTACCACCTTGGATTTTCAATTTAGTTGTTTATACAGCTTGTATGAAATCAGAATCAGTTTCAGCTTACCAATAGTGTTAAGACACAGCTGAACCAACAGAGATATATGCGGGCTATCTATCAAATAGACAATGACCCCATCCATTGCATCAAAATACAGGAAGTGACAATTCCTTACAGAGAACTAAATAATTCAACATTTTTAATTTAACCTGTAAAATGGTCCATTTAATAACTGTGAGCCAATTAGCAACTGATTTTTAACAAATTAGTAACTCGCTTATGATCACATGAATAAAATGGGGAGCACCTGAAGCTTTGAGATGAGTGTGTTAAAATGGCGATAAATGTTAATTACTGCAAGCTAACACAGGCAGACAGTTTGTGCTGAGAGCACGCAGAAGGGAAATTGTATGGCGCTGTCAATGAGATCCTCATTGGCTGTGGCACCTGCAGGTGACAATAAGAAAAAAAAGCGACTGGGGTAGTGCTATGCTACTAAATTTGAAAGGTAAAATATTGTTATATAAGGGCACCAGACAATACAACTTATACTGACTTACATTGCACATTTAAAAGCACAATACATCTATTTAAAATGTCCAAACAAATATTTTTATTGTCCCTTATTCTTTTAACAGAAATCTTTCTAAATGCAAATGATGATATCCTCATGGTTACCTATAATCTCCTATAACTCTCATATGAAAATATCACTACAATTTACCAGGCAGGTAAAGTGAATGTTTTATTTGAAGTAGTATTACAGTCATCAACAGTATGAAAACATGTTTCAAGGCTATGGTGTTAGTCTAACACGTATCAGCTTTTCAGCTGTAATCATAGAGAAAATTACTAGATATCGGGGGGGCGGAGCTAGCCAGCCTGGGAAATGGCCGCGGCTTAGAATTGCTCCGGAGCCCTATCTGGCTGAGAAGCTGTATTTATGCCTTAACAGGGGATTGAGATTAGACACAGCAGCACCGCACATCCCCGCAGAAGACAAGGTTTCCAGTTGTGAACTCGGAAAGGAGTTTGACCCTCTCTCGCAGCGCTAGGCAGACAGCGCAGTCACATGGGCCTACACGCGCCGAAACCTCGGATCAGCACTGGCCGGAACCCACACTTAGGATTCAAACGGAGGCGGAGGTAAAGTAAAGCAGAGGGGACTGGACAGCTCCCGGAGCCTGGTAGTGAGCGTGGCCTTACTATATAAAATAGCGCACCTGGCATCCGCTTAACACTGAGTCGCAGGCCTGAGGCCCATTAACAATGAGGGGGCTGTAGTGGTTTGATAAGCCTGATTGGGGGCATTGAGAGAGGCGCGAGTTAGAGAGCCGGGAACGGCGGCAAGGTATTTGCCTATATAAAGCATGTCTCAAAAGTAAATACTCAGGGCTGGAAATACACGCAGTGTCACAGTTTTCTTTTTTGCCTGCTCATCCTGCTCTGCCTAGATCTACATGAGATATTACAGGCACCCACAGTTTCACCATTTTTTTTTTATAAAATCTTGAAATCAACACATGTTACTACGGCCTTCACTCCTTTGATATGATCACATACATTTATAATATGAGTTACAGTTGTGTTGTTTGAGAGGAGGCTCACATTACAGCCCTTCACTCATGAAAATTCCTGTACATTAATGCTTTGACCTGCATTCTATTCACTAGCTGATCTCAAATCTAGTGCCTGGGACTGGTATTCATTCTGAGTTATAACTGCAGTCATTTCTACTTCTAAGATATAACAGACTGTGCAGATCTGTAGCTACTTACTATACTTACTTTTGCTTGGGGCAAAGACTTTTAATCAGCTTGCTGACTCAGAGAACACTTATAACCCTTAAATATAAAACAAAACCTCAACATCCCTGGAAGTCACCATGTCTCCTAAAAAGCCTAATAAAAAGGGAACCACCCAAAAACAAAGAAGCCATATAACCCCCTCAGTAAACAACTTCTTTAAGTCAGTAGAGACTAAATCAGCAAGTCTAAATCCTACAGATGAATAAGATTTGGTAACAGCCTTTTCATCTTCAGAATCAGACTCTGAAAGTGTGCCAGACACCATTACAGTGCCTAAAATACTATTTGATTCGCTACCTTCAAAAAAAGATTTCTCTGCCCTCGTTGTACAAGTAAAGCAATGTATCAAGGAAGAAATCAGCGACCTTAAGAAGGAGCTGTCAGACATTGGACATAGAGTAGAGGTGATGGAAAATACGCAGGACACCCATGCTACTGCTATAACAGATTTGCATACCACTATCCACAAGCAGAATGAAGTAATCCTTGGCCTTGAAGAAAAAATAGATGACATCGAGAACAGAAACAGAAGGCACAATATAAGAATTAGAGGTGTCCCTGAATCTGTTTCTACTTCAGGATTAGAGCAATACCTACAAGATTTATTTAACTTCTTGAAACAAACAGAACTGCCTATAAAGTTTGATCTAGACAGAGCCCACAGAGCGCTCCGCCCTAAGCCTCTGGATACACAACCTCCCAGGGACGTGATTGTACGGATCACAAATTTCCAGGTCAAAGAAGAACTCATGAGGTTAGCCCGTGAAAGGCAACCTGTCAAGTATGAAAACGTAGACCTTCAATTCTACACGGATCTGTCGCAGAGAACTCTCATTAAAAGAAAAGAACTCAAACCCTTCACCTCGCTTCTTAGGAAGAGGAACATCCCATATCGTTGGGGGTTCCCCTTTCATTTAATCATCTTATGGCAAGGGAAAAGGTACACCTGCACAGCACCTGGAGAAGTCAATCAGATCTGCAAGGCCCTAGATGTCACTCCACCAGAGATGGAGGAGGCAAAAGAAGCACAAAATCAACGCAGTCTAGGTTCTAGCAGAGACCCTCTCCCTCAGAGGCAAGAATGGCAGCAGGCGCACCAGAGGAAAACAAGACGACAGACCACAGGAGGTCAAAATCTTCTGCCAGAAAAGGGATGATCCTGAGCCAGTAGGGCGTATCCTTTATGTCTCTTTATGTCTCTTTATTTCACTCTTGTATTAATAAATGGTGATGTATGTTTTTTTTGCTATTTGTAGTTTCCTTCACAAGAGATATCCCAATGGGACTTGCACGAGACAACAACAGTTGGACAATGGTAACTAAAACAAAGTTAGGGAGTGGGAGCCGGGGGGATTGGAGCTGGGGCTTCCTTTTTCCGTTTCTAGTTAAAAATTTCCAAAAGTCAGCGTGTCTATCTCATGTTATATTGTTAGTCCTCTTTCTTCTATGTATGTAGTGACAATGTGCCTTCATAAGGTTAAAGATAATAGGTCACCAGCACGCATAGTATTTCAGTTAACGTTATTCAATTTCCTGTTAAAAAGTTAAACAATTGCAACTTTATCGCTCTCAGCCAGTTGGGGGAATATATTCTCCTTAAGTTCAGATGTTGTATACTCTCCTTTCGGTTAAGGAAGGAGTAAACCGTTTTATTATTTTTTTTCTTGTAATTCTGTATTTTGTCAATGTTAATGTTATGGTACACATGAATAAGCAAGTGCACTCGGAGTGTTTCGGGGGAAGATGTGGGGAGATGTCCAATCGCCACAGTATAACACTGCATAAAAGTAAGCTATAATGCATAGGGATACAACACAAGATTTTACTATCATTTCCCAGAACACAAAAGGGCTAAATTGTCCGAATAAGCGTAGAATGGCTTTAATGGATCTGCACAAAAAAGGAGGTCAGATCCTCCTGTTACAGGAGACACATTTTAAAACTAAACATATTCCTAAGTTTTTTTCACCTAATTACCCGCAGCAATTCCACAGTTCCCACCCCACCAAAAAAATTAATGGAGTTAGTATACTAATTCACAAGTCAATTGCCTTTAGTAAGATTCAAGTGAACCATGACAAAGAGGGTAGATACCTATGCGTAACAGGCCTCCTCTTTGGTAAACCCATCACCCTGGTAAATGTATATGCCCCTAACAGATTTCAAAGCAAATTCATTAACACCATCACTAATTCTATTTTGTCCCAGACCAAGGGCTCTTTGATAATAGCAGGTGACCTCAATGTACCACTAAACCCCCAAATAGATTGCTCCAATCCAACTACTAGAATGAAAATCCCAAATTTACAAAACATATGGCAAAACCTTAAACTGTTAGGGGTCCATGACACCTGGAGATACCTAAACCCCCAGAAAAGAGATTTCACATTCTTTTCGAATCCAAATAGATGTTATTCTAGGTTGGATTACATATTTGTAGACCATCTAACCCTCTCATACATAAAGGCAGCGGGGATTAGCCATACCTCTTGGTCAGATCACTCACTAACATCCTGCAACATAGTTTGGCCCTCAGCTCCGCTCAGATCCTATCAATGGAAATTAGATGAGTCTCTTCTTAAGGGGAAAAAACAGGTTAAAACCATAGCTAACCACATCAAATCCTACTTTATCACAAATAACACCCCTGACATACACCCCACAACGTTGTGGGAAGCTCATAAAAGCACAGTGAGGGGAGAACTTATTAAATCTAAAGCTTACATAATAAAAAAGAGAAGGGAAGAATTTATCTCCATAGCCAAAGAGATAGCCGATCTAGATTACTCACATAAACAATCCCCAGATAATAAACTTATCATGGACAGACTTACCTCTAAACGTGACCAACTAAATAGATTACTTCAGATAAATGCCCAAAGACAACTGCTGTCCTTCCAGCAGACCTTCTACAGAGAAGGAAATAAACCGGGAAAGTGGCTGGCGAGAACCCTAAAAAAAAGGCAGCAACGCACTTACATACACTCGATAAAAAGTGACTCAGGAAAATACATAGAAGACACCTGTAAAATTGCTGAGATATTTAAAACCTTCTATCATAAACTTTATAATCTTTTCCCAGATAGGGTGGATGCAGCTCATAGCCACATCTGCCAACAATATCTCGCGGACATACTTGTGCCACAATTAAGCAAAGAACAAATGGAAATACTTGACAAACCCTTTAATATAAAAGAAGTAACGGATGCAATAAATACTTTAAAATCCAATAAGGCCCCAGGCCCGGATGGTTTCTCGGGCCTATACTACAAAACATTTTCAAAATACCTGGCCCCGCACATAACCTCCCTATTCAACCATATTGCAGAGGGTTCCAGCTTCCCTGACACCATGCTACAGGCATATATCTCAGTGCTAGAAAAACCGGGTAAAGTTCCTGACAGTCCGGCCAATTTTAGACCGATCTCCCTACTTAATACAGACTTGAAGTTGTACGCAAAAATTCTTGCCTCCCGTATAAACCAAATTCTCCCGCAATTAATTCACCAAGACCAGGCAGGCTTCGTGCCTAACAGAGAGGCAAAAGACAATACCGTAAAAGTTCTCAATCTCATAGACCTAGTCACCAAGACTAAAACACCAGCCCTCTTCCTTTCGACCGACGCCGAGAAGGCATTTGACAGACTCGACTGGACTTATTTACAACTGACTCTACGACGGTTTAACTTTCCCACACAGTTTATCCACAAAATAATGGCTCTTTACACTAATCCAACTGCAAGGGTCAGGGTAAATGGGACTTTATCAGAGGCCTTCGAAATTAGAAACGGGTCTAGGCAGGGATGTCCCCTCTCCCCCCTACTATTCATATTGTCACTAGAACCGCTCGCAATCAAACTCAGGGAGAACTTGCATATCAAGGGAATTGAGGTAGGACACAGACAGCACAAAGCAGCCATATACGCAGACGACCTCTTATTGACGTTGACTGACCCTCTTAGATCTATCTCACATGCTATGCTGGAACTTTCCTCTTTTGGTAGAGTTTCCAACTTCTCAGTCAATATGTCGAAATCGGAATTTTTACCAGTCATGGTCCCCCAGGAAATGCTTGAGGAAATTAAGACACTCTGCCCCTTAAAAGCGCAAATTAATCGTCTTAAATACCTGGGAATTTATTTAACTCCAGATAAACAGTCGACACGCAAGTATAATTATGGGGAACTAATCAATGAATTCCAATATCTGACCTCCTCCTGGCTCTTAAAGAATATCTCCTGGTTAGGCAGGATCCAAGCTGCAAAGATGGTATTACTGCCTAAAGCGCTGTACATCCTCCAGACTGTTCCTATCCAATGTATCTCTAGAGAAATTGATACTTTACAAAAAATAATAAATGACTATATTTGGAGACGCAGACCGCCACGTATAAACAAGAGCACGATCTACAAACTACCAGAGCAAGGGGGGTTGGGGGTACCTCACCTAAATTCATACAAGTTGGCGATTTCCCTTCAGCGAGTTCTAGACTGGTGCAGCTATAGTGGAGAGCAGTCGAAGGGATGGGTGCAGATAGAAACATTAATGGCAGATACGACCCATTTAGGCAACAAATGCTGGAACCCTCAAGCTTTAAAGAACCCCATTGTCTCCCAATCTTCGATTTCCAATGAGACTTGGAAAGATTGGCTATATATTCTTAAGTCATACCCAAAAATCTCCTCAAAATACTCCCCACTTACGAGTCTTATATCTAACCCTAAATTCCCCCCGGGCCTCAATTTAGAGAAAAACACAGGCAACCCTCTAGACTCCCTAATACAAATTCAAACGCTTTTAGACAACAACAAGCTAAAATCAAGACACCAAATAGATTCATTATCAATTCCTTTTTTCGCCTCCTGGTTTAACTATCACCAAGTGAGACATTATATATTTTCGCACAAACGTAGACATGATTTCACACGCTCCCTTACTAAGTTTGAACAAGCCTGCCTGAGCGATATTAAGGCTCTTAGGTCGGTCTCTACTTTATACAGATTAGTTTTAGAAAGTAGGTTCCCTAATCCACCATCATACACCTCAGGGTGGGATAAAGAGTTAGGCACCAACACATCACCTAGAGACTGGCTCATAAGATTTAAAAACCTAGCTCATTCAGCACATTCTTCGGGAGCTAAGGAAACAAACATAAAAATATGTATGCGGTGGTACATGACCCCAGCTAAAATTAAGCACATATTCAAGGGTAGCTCGGGTATGTGCTGGAGAGGCTGCGGCCAACTTAGACACATGACCCACATCTGGTGGGACTGTGTTCCTATTAGAAATTTTTGGTCAGAGATCTTTCAGGAAATCAATTCTGTACTAAACACACAACTTAGCCCTAGCATTGATTTGGTCCTTCTTCAAAACACCCCCCAGATAGCCTGTAAAATTCGCAAACAATTATTCCACATTATGTTAAATGCTGCAAAGCAAATGTTGCCTAGATGCTGGAAAACCACTAAAATACCCAGTGTCAGTTCTTGGAGGAAACTAGTTAATTCGGACTTATTATTAGAAAGGTTCCACTACTTGCAGACAGGAGGTCTAGACTTCTTTGAGGACATGTTACTTTTGTGGGAGCTATATAAATACAAGCCCAGTCAGGCCCAAAATGCACATAATTAGTTAAATATATGGTACAATAACCATAAATGCTTCTCTACATTGCTCCCCCGAACATACACATGCATATAAAATGGAAATATCTTTTCACAACCGAGTGCACGAAGATAAATTATTTATCATCGTAACCTTATTTGGTTTTTTTTTGTTTTGTTGTTTTTCTGTTTTAGTTCATTGTTTGCTTGTTCTTTGTTGAACACTGTTTAACATTGTAAAACAGAGGCCTATGTTATATGAACCTTTGATAAAGGATGTATTCTAGCCAGGCAGCAGTCTTGTATCTAGAACATGGGCAACGAAAATTGAAAGATTTCTGTAGAACCGTATTTCATAGGGTTGCCATAGACTTTTGAATGGACTAATTCTCACATGGACTGTCTGCTTCATTATATTTGAAGCAGGGTAACTTTATTATCTCTCAACCCTGGATATTCTACAGTAACGTCCTTTTAATTTGTTTTGTTAAAAACCAAAAAATGCCTTCTGTTTGATTTTTGCTGTATATAACCCAATAAAAATAAATATATATAAAAAAAAAAAATTACTAGATATCAATTCTAGGAAAAATACACAGAGAAGTTATTATTAATAGTCCTCTGTGGGCTAGTACAAAAAATTTGAATGTTTGTTTTCTATCCACAAGAGTAACTATTTTCCCCTAATATTAAAATAGATAGATATATAGATAGGTAGATAAACAAATTAATAGACACACACACACATTCTCATATATGTATAATTTTAAATAAATATAAATATATATATTTATATATACATAAAAAGAGAGAAGCGCTCAACCTGGGAACGAACAATAGCATAATAGCATATTCTATGGCAAGTTACCACCCAAGAAGCAGCCTCTTTTTGGTCGACATGTGCCTTTCAAAGAGAAGAACTTTCCTGAAGCATATCAGTCAGATCCTTACTTCACAGTAGAGTCCAGCCCTGAAATACTGGGCAATCCCTCTCTGAACAAGAGAAACAGCAAAACCCCAGACGTACGTTTCGGCCTATTATGGGCCTCGTCAGTTAGGTGCAGCCATATCCCTCTAAGCACACTGAGAAACAGGTCCACTTCTGGGTTCCCGCATCACACTTAGGGAGACTTCCCTAAGTGTCATAATTTGCATACATAAAAAGAGATAAGTGCTCAACCTGGGAACAAACAATAGCATAATAGCTTGTTCTATGGCTAGTTACCACCCAAGAAGCAGCCTCTTTTTGCTCAACATGTGCCTTTCACAGAGAACTTAGTCCAGCCCCAAATTATCAGGCAATCCCTCTCTGAACAAGAGAAACAGCAAAACCCCAGATGTACGTTGCGGCCTATAATGGGCCTCGTCAGTGAAGTGCAGCCATATCCCTCTAGGCACACTAAGCAATGGGCCCATGTCTGGGTTCCTGCATCACACTTAGGGAGACTTCCCTAACTGTCATAATTTGCATACATAAAAAGAGAGAAGCGCTCAACCTGGGAAGGAACAATAGTGTAATAGCTTGTTCTATGGCTAGTTACCACCCAAGAAGTAGCCTCTTTTTGCTCAACATGTGCCTTTCACAGAGAAGAACTTTCCTGAAGCATATCAGTCTGATCCTGACTTCACAGTACAGTCCAGCACCGAAATGCTATACAATCCCTCTCTGAACAAGAGAAACAGCAAAACCCCAGACGTACGTTTCGGCCTATTATGGGCCTCGTCAGTGAGGTGCAGCCATATCCCTCTAGGCACACTGAGCAATGGGTCCACGTCTAGGTTCCCGCATCACACTTAGGTAGACTTTCCTAATTGTCATAATTTGCATACATAAAAAGAGAGAAGCGCTCAACCTGGGAACGAACAATAGCATAATAGCTTGTCCTATGGATAGTTACCACCCAAGAAGCAGCCTCTTTTTGCTCAACATGTGCTTTTCAAAGAGAAGAACTTTCCTGAAGCATAATAGTCTGATCCTGACTTCACAGTACAGTTCAGCCCCAAAATACCAGACAATCGCTCTCTGAACAAGAGAAACAGCAAAACCCCAGATGTACGTTTCGTAATTCTTTTATTAGAAAAATAATCATATATGCATATATACAAAATAAAATCGTAATAACAAATGCAAACAAAATATCTCTTGTTACAAAACTGAAATATTGACCCAAATTTTTGTCATCAGATAAAAATCAAAATGCAAACATTAAACTTAAATAATCTCACAAAATAAAATTAAACATATTTCAAATACAGACAAAAACAAACTGGAGGAAAAAAAACAAAAAACTAAATAATCCAATCCTTCCACTTTGTCTTCCAGATGCCTTCAGAATCTAATTTCCCATATCGCTTCCTATCAAAAGAAAAATACAAAAACAACTTCCCACGGATTATACCCACACAATTACCTACAGTAACTACATCTTTCTTAAAAATCAAAATATTACGCACATCCCACAACACCTCCTTCACACAACATGCCAACAACCATATCAATCTTGCTTTCTCCTTTTCCACACCACTTCCACACAAACCATACATCATCATATTAAAAGTAAAAAATTGCACTCCAGTCAAACCCTTAATCATCCTTTTCAAACTTCTCCAAACATTCCTAGCAAACTCACAATTCCAAAACAAATTAATAACACTCTCGCTTTGAAAACAACCATCTCTAGGACACACTTCTGAAGCCACTAAACGACGCATTCTCTGAAAATCCCTTGTTGGCAAACACTTATGCACACTCATCCAACTAATATCTTTCTGCCTATTCATCAAATACTTATTACACACATTTTTCCATACCAACACACATTCATTTTCATTCAAACTCCCAATCAACTTAAGACCTTCCTTCTTCTCCAACAATTTCAACACCATTTTGCACACCACATCTCCCTACTAACATTCTCCAAACCCTATTTTTTAATCCAACATTCCACCCTTACATAAAACCACGGAACAGCAAAACATACCGGTTTCTTTCTATCAATCTCAAATAAACCATATCGTCTTAAAACATTTCCACAAGCATACTTTACCATACAACCAGCCATGCTATCCTTACCACTCAGAACCACACACCTACTAACATATTTCACAGCCAAAAATCTCTCCACATTTGGAAAACCCTTACCACCAACATTCTTACTCTTAACAACATCATCTCTTTTCAAACGCTCCATACCAGAACTCCAGAAAAAAGAAAACAACACTCTCAAAATTCTCCAAAAAATCCTCTCAGGTGGTGGGAAAACTAACGCCAAATATAACATAATAGGGATCAAAACCGATTTAATAACTAACATTTTTCCTTCCAAAGATAAAGTCCTTAAAGACCAAAACTGAAGTTTTCTACTCACTTTATCAAAAAACATTCTCCCAACTTTCCAAGCCTTTCAAATCCACATCAAATTTCACACCCAACACCTCAATTGCACCTTCAGTCACAGGCCATCCACAGGAATCAATCTCCCTATCATTACCAAAAACTTTAACTTTACACTTATTCCAATTAACTCTGAAACCGCTTGCCATACAAAAACATTCAACTAAAGTTTTCACCCTCCTCAAACCAGCCTGAGTCTCACATACCACACTCACATCATCTATATACCCAATCACTTTTAAACACCTTCCATTACTACCAGGAACACTCACACCTCTATCTAATTTATCCTTCCTCAAACTAGTTAATAATGGTTCAATGACACATACAAATAACACAGGAGACAAAGGACATCCTTGACACACTCCAGATTTAACACAAAATTCCTCAGTCAAAGAACCATTAACCAGGACTTGACTCACAATATCACTATACAAACATTTAAACCATCCAATAATCTTACCAGAAAAACCTAAACGTTCTAAAACATGAAGCATAAAATCATGCACTACCCTATCATACGCTTTTTCAAAATCCACAATAGCAACAGCAACAGACCTCATCCTCTCCCTCACATACCACAGTACATCACGTAGTAACAACAAACTTTCAGAAATCTGACGCCCAGGAACAGCACACACTTGCTCTTCACCCACAAACTTACCAATCACTCCACGCATTCTTTTTGCCAACACCTTTGCAATAACCTTATAGTCAACATTCAACAACGTAATCGGCCTCCAATTCCTCAAATCTCTCTTATCACCCTTTTTAAATAACAAAACAATTGAACCTTTCCTCATTGAAACAGGCAAAACATTCATTCTAAAAACAAACTTACAAACATCCAACATATCAACCCCAATCAAATTCCAAAAACAAGTATAAAATTCAACAGGCAAACCATCACAACCAGGTACCTTCCCATTCTTAAAATCCCAAAAACCTCTGCAATCTCATCCAAACTTAGATCCCTTTCTAACAAATCATTATCATATTTTTCCAACTTAACCTCAATGTTTTCCAACAACTCATTTACCAATAAAACATCTCTTATTTTTTCTTTATACAACTCACTGTAAAACTCATGAACTTCACGCAAAACACCATCCTTACCATTAACTTCACACTCAACCTTATCAAAAACACTAACAAAACCAGTCTTTCCTTCAAAAGCTTTCTTAAAAAAATATTTACTACAAGACTCATCCTTTTCCATTTTCTCCAATCTTGCCATAAAAACAATTTTCTTTCCTTTTTCATGCATACACTTTTTAATTATCTTTCTTGCTTCAGCAATTTCCTCATGCACATCAATACCACAATTTCTCAATTCATACAAATACAACAACCTCAGATACCATTTATCATACAACTCCCTTTCCATTCTAGCTTTCTCACAGCCTTTCTTAATAAAAAACCTCTTTATTTCCACCTTCAACCATTCCCACCACATAAGCACATTACTAAAATCACATTTTCTTTCACGCCACCTTTCATACATCCAAACAAACTGACGCTTAAACTTCTCATCTTCTAACAAATCCACATTCAGTTTCCAAACACCCTTACCATACTTGATCTTCAAATCACAATTCACCTTACACATAAAAAGGGCATGATCCGTAAAGGGCATCCGCTTTAAAGAAAAATCATCAACACATAAAAATTTAGAAAAAAACAAAAATCAATTCGAGATTTTATCCCACCACTATCACTAAAGAAAGTAAAACCCTCCCCTGAAAAAGAAACAGACCCGAAGGCATCCTTCAAACCGAAAGATTTAAGCAAATCAAGTAAAAACTTCCCTGAGCTATCCACCCTACAATCACTCCCACCCTCTCTGTCCCCATTCTTAATAATACAATTAAAATACCCAACCAAAAAAGTTGGCTCTCGACCTGGCAGAATAAAACTTCAAAGTTTCAAAATTAAGCAAACGTTCTACTCTATTTGGAGAAGCATATACATTAAACAAACGAAAAACAGTCCCACAAAAACTAAAACTAACCAAAAGTGCCCAACCTGGGACAATATGAACTACATTAAGGATAGAAAAACTAAACCCCTTAAACAAAACTCCCACCCCCCATTCCTATCAGAAGAACAAGACCATACTTTAGGACCATATTCCCAGTCAGTACATTTAGGATGTTCAGAGAGACCACATTCCTGCAAACAAAAAATATTAGCAGAACATACAGATAATAATTTAAAAATTGCAGCTCTCCTTGCTATAGTTGTCATACACCTGACATTAAGGGAAGAAATGGTCAGAAACATCACAAAAATAAATTAAAGAAAAACAAAAAAAGAAATAACATCAGGACTTCTTCTTTCCTTTCTTTTTCTTAGGACTCAAAGGAGATTCTTTAAATCTGCCTCTGTGACGTTCCGACCTCCTAGGCTCCCCCTTGCCAGCCTCATAACCAGTAACTTCAGAAAGTTGGTTCACATCTCTTTTATCTAGATAACCAACAGAAGAGGCATCAGAAAAGTCACCTATACACTGGCTTGAGGAAACTCTGAAATTAAAGAGTCAGCATCACTTGTAGTATCTGGATCTGCACCCTTAACTACTGGAGGATTAAAATCAGGACTTTCCCATCCATCAGAATCCACATCTATTTTTCGCTTGGAGGCAGATTTTTTCCGTTCAGTGTCCATATCCTCCTCAGAACTAGAGGACACAACAGCAGACCAATCAATGTTCTCCCCATCACCAAGAACAGCATCAGGAGCAGCATCACAAGATGACTCAGTGAAGGAAAAATTCTCTGTCCCAGGAACAGCAACAGTATCATCCACAGAATTGGGCAACAGGGCTTCAAGAACATGTGAAGCAGCTATCACATTAGATGTAGCAAGATCCACCTCCTGAAGATGAGATTGGGCTTCCTCTACCTTCTCAACCACAGGAACCACCACAGGAACATCAGACACCTCTCCGACAGGGACCCCAACTGCAGATTTCTTACACAAAAGAGGTAATATAGAGTTCAATGACTCATCAGAGACCTCCTCCTCATTCACAGATGGCTCAACTGCAACTGAAGATGTTTTTTTTGCAACATCAGCATAGGAAGGCTTCACTCTATCATCAAAGGACACATCCTGCACAGATGACTTGAAGAACCACACAGGTCACAGGTACGGCGTTTACTACAGTGGGCAACAAGATGATCCTCCTTTTCAGCAATGTGACCAAATAGGTTGCAACTACGGCAAAAAAGAGGCATGTCATCATAGTATAGGAAACCTCTATTTCCACCAATGGTGAAAGTCTGTGGAGGGTGTTTCTTTCCACCAATACCTAATTCTTCTGGCACAAACCGCACCCAGAACCTGCGATTTCCATTGAAAGTCCCAAACTGATTCTTCAGCTTGCTACCTCCTTGAACATCATCAAAGTAACGACAAAGAAACAGACGAATTTCCACATCAGTGACCCAAGAGTTGTACATATGTACTGTCACGGGATTCTTCTCTCCCTCTGCACACAGGCAACAAATTTCATGCCAACCAACTCTGGAGCAGCAGCCATATCAATAGTCCATTGATAGCAGGTCTGTAAATAATGCTCATCGGTGAAAGCCACATCAAAAATCCCTCTTGAAGGGAATGACTGAACACAATGCAAACTTGCTCTTGGCATCTTCAAAACACCCTCCAAAACCACCTGCTGGACATTAGCCAAACCAATCTTCTCTCGAAAGTCCTCAGAAATCAACACCCGAAGTGTATGGGGAACATTTGGCACATTGGTAGCCATATTTGCCCTATTGCCTCTTTAGGCTGGATTTCAGAGCGCCCCCCCAAAAGCAGCATGTGGCTGAAGTCCAGGGACGATGCCACAAGGCCAAGGGGACGGCCCTACTACCCAGTTGCTCTACGCCTAAGGAGTAGCCACCCCCCCAATAGCAGCAGGAGCCCAAACCCCAAAGGGAAAGGACCCCAGGCCGAAGGAGCAGGTCTCCAGGCAGCAAACCAAGACCAAGACCAAGCACAGAAAACTGCACTTGATCCAAGCCAAAGGCCCGAGAAGCAACCTCAGCTGATCATTTTGGCCTATTGTGGGCCTCGTCAGTGAGGTGCAGCCATATTCCTCTAGGCACACTGAGCAACGGGTCCACGTCTGGGTTCCCGCATCACACTTAGGGAGACTTCCCTAAGAGTCATAATTTGCATACATAAAAAGAGAGAAGAGCTCAACCTGGGAAGGGACAATAGTGTAATAGCTTGTTCTATGGCTAGTTACCACCCAAGAAGTAGCCTCTTTTTGCTCAACATGTGCCTTTCACAGAGAAGAACTTTCCTGAAGCATATCAGTCTGATCCTGACTTCACAGTACAGTCCAGCCCTGAAATACCAGTCAATTCCTCTCTGAACAAGAGAAACAGCAAAACCCCAGATGTAAGTTTCGGCCTATAATGGGCCTCGTCAGTGAAGTGAAGCCATATCCCTCTAGGCACACTGAGCAATGGGTCCACGTCTGGGTTCCCGCATCACACTTAGGGAGACTTCCCTAGCTGTCATAATTTGCATACATAAAAAGAGAGAAGTGCTCAACCTGGGAACGAACAATAGCATAATAGCTTGTTCTATGGCTAGTTACCACCCAATAAGCAGCCTCTTTTTGATCAACATGTGCCTTTCACAGAGAAAATTTTTCCTGAAGCATATCAGTCTGACCCTGACTTCACAGTACAGTCCAGCCCAGAAAAGCAGGCAATCCCTCTCTGAACAAGAGAAACAGCAAAACCCCAGACATACGTTTCGGCCTATTACGGGACTCGTCAGTGAGGTGCAGCCATATCCCTCTAGGCACACTGAGCAACGGGTCCACGTCTGGGTTCCCACATCACGCATAGGGAGACTTCCCTAAGTGTCATAATTTGCATACATAAAAAGAGAGAAGCACTTAACCTGGGAACGAACAATAGCATAATAGCTTGTTCTATGGCTAGTTACCCCCCAAGAAGCAGCCTCTTTTTGTTCAACATGTGCCTTTCACAGAAAAGAACTTTCCTGCAGCATATCAGTCTGATCCTTACTTCACAGTACAGTCCAGCCCCGAAATACCTGGCAATCCCTCTCTGAACGAGAGAAACAGCAAAACCCCAGATGTACGTTTTGGCCTATTGTGGGCCTCGTTAGTGAGGTGCAGCCATATCCCTCTAGGCACACTGAGCAACTGGTCCACCTCTGGACTTCCTGCATCACACTTAGAGAGACTTCCCTAAGTGTCATAATTTTCATACATAAAAAGAGAGAAGCGCTCAACCTGGGAATGAATAAAAGCACAATAGCTTGTTCTATGGCTAATTACCACCCAGGAAGCAGACTCGTTTTTCTCAACATGTGCCTTTCACAGAAAAGAACTTTCCTGAAGCATATCAGTCTGATCCTGACTTCACAGTACAATCCAGCCCCAAAATACCAGGCAATCCCTCTCTGAACAAGAGAAACAGAAAACCCCAGATGTACGTTTCAACCTATTATAGGCCTCGTCAGTGATGTTCAGCCATATCCCTCTAGGCACACTGAGCAACGGGTCCACATCTGGGTTCCCACATCACACTTAGGGAGACTTCCCTAAGTGTCATAATTTGCATACATAAAAGAGAGAAGCACTCAACCTGGGAATGAACAATAGCATAATAGCTTGTTCTATGGCTATGCAAATTATGACACTTAGGGAAGTCACCCTAAGTGTGATGCAGGAATCCAGACGTGGACCCGTTGCACAGTGTGCCTAGATAGATATGGCTGCACCTCACTGAAGAGGCCCACAATAGGCCGAAACGTATGTCTGGGGTTCTGCTGTTTCTCTCGTTCAGAGAGGGATTGCTTGGTATTTCGGGGCTGGACTGTACTGTGAAGTCAGGATCAGACTGATATGCTTCAGGAAAGTTCTCTGTGAAAGGCACATGTTAAGCTAAAAGAGGCTGCTTCTTGGGTGGTAACTAGCCATGGAACAAGCTATTAAGCTATTGTTCGTTTCAAGGTTGAGCGCTTCTCTCTTTTTATTTATGCGAATTATGACATTTAGGGAAGTCTTCCTAAGTGTGATGTGGGAATCCAGACGTAGGCTCGTCAGTGATGTTCAGCCATATCCCTCTAGGCACACTGAGCAACGGGTCCACATCTCGGTTCCCACATCACACTTAGGGAAACTTCCCTAAGTGTCATAATTTGCATACATAAAAAGAGAGAAGCGCTCAACCTGGGAACGAACACTAGCATAATAGCTTGTTCTATGGCTATACAAATTATGACACTTAGGGAAGTCTCCCTAAGTGTGATGCAGGAATCCAGACGTGGACCCATTGCTCAGTGTGCCTAGAGATATATGGCTGCACGTCACTGACGAGGCCCACAATAGGCCGAAACGTACGTCTGGGGTTTTGCTGTTTCTCTCGTTCAGAGAGGGATTGCTTGGTATTTCGAGGCTGGACTGTACTGTGAAGTCAGGATCAGACTGATATGCTTCAGGAAAGTTCTTCTCTGTGAAAGGCACATGTTAAGCAAAAAGAGGTTGCTTCTTGGGTGGTAACTAGCCATGAAACAAGCTATTAAGCTATTATTCGTTTCCATGTTGAGCGCTTCTCTCTTTTTATTTATGCAAATTATGACACTTAGGGAAGTCTCCCTAAGTGTGATGTGGGAATCCAGACGTGGACCCGTTGCTCAGTGTGCCTAGAGGGATATGGCTGAACCTCACTGGCGAGGCCCACAATAGGCCGAAATGTACATCTGGGGTTTTGCTGTTTCTTTTGTTCAGAGAGGGATTGCCTGGTTTTTCGGGGCTGGACTGTACTGTAAAGTCAGGATCAGAATAATATGCTTGAGGAAAGTTCTTCTCTGTAAAAGGCACATGTTGAGCAAAAAGAGGCTGCTTCTTGGGTGGTAACTAGTCATCGAACAAGCTATTATGCTATTGTTCGCTTCCAGGTTGAGAGCTTCTCACTTTTTATTTATGCAAATTATGACACTTAGGGAAGTCTCCCTAAGTGTGATGCGGGAACCCAGACGTGGACCATTGCTCAGTGTGCTTAGAGGGATATGGCTGCACTTCACTGACGAGGCTTACAATAGGCCGAAACGTACGTCTTGGTTTTTTGCTGTTTCTCTTGTTTAGAGAGGGATTGCCAGTATTTCGGGGCTGGACTGTACTGTAAAGTCAGGATCAGACTGCTATGCTTCAGGAAAGTTCTTCTCTGTGAAAGGCACATGTTGAGCAAAAAGAGGCTGCTTCTTGGGTGGTAACTAGCCATGGAACAAGCTATTATGCTATTGTTCGTTTCCAGGTTGAGCACTTCTCTCTTTTTATTTATGCAAATTATGACACTTAGGGAAGTCTCCCTAAGTGAGATACGGGAATCCTGACGTGGACCCATTGCTCAGTGTGGCTAGAGGGATATGGCTGCACTTCACTGACAAGGCCCACAATAGGCCGATACGTACATCTGAGGTTTTGCTATTTCTCTCGTTCAGAGAGGGTTTGCCTGGAATTTCGGGGCTGGACTGCACTGTGAAATCAGGATCAGACTGATATGCTTCAGGAAAGTTCTTCTCTGTGAAAGGCACATGTGGAGCGAAAAGAGGCTGCTTCTTGGGTGGTAACTAGCCATGGAACAAGCTATTATGCTATTGTTCATTTCCAGGTTGAGCGCTTCTCTCTTTTTATTTATGCAACTTATGACACTTAGGAAAGTCTCCATAAGTGTGATGCGGGAATCCAGACGTGGACCCATTGCTCAGTGTGCCTAGAGGGATATGGCTGCACCTCACTGATGAGGCCTCCAATAGGCCGAAACGTACATCTGGAGTTTTGCTGTTTCTCTCGTTCAGAGAGGAATTGCCTGGTATTTCGGGGCTGGACTGTACTGTAAAGTCAGGATCAGACTGATATGCTTCAGGAAAGTTCTCTGTGAAAGGCACATGTTAAGCTAAAAGAGGCTGCTTCTTGGGTGGTAACTAGCCATGGAACAAGCTATTATGCTATTGTTCGTTTCCAGGTTGAGTGCTTCTCTGTTTTTTTTTATGCAAATTATGACACTTAGGGAAGTCTCCCTAAGTGTGATGCGGAAATCCAGACGTGGACCCATTGTCCAGTGTGGCTGCACATCCCTGACGAGGCCCACAATGTTGAGCAAAAAGAGGCTGCTTCTTGGGTGGTAACTAGCCATGGAACAAGCTATTATGCTATTGTTCGTTTTCAGGTTGAGCGCTTCTCTCTTTTTATTTATGCAAATTATGACACTTAGGGAAGTCTCCCTAAGTGTGATGCAGAAATCCAGACATGGACCCATTGTCCAGTGTGGCTGCACATCCCTGATGAGGCCCACAATGTTGAGCAAAGAGAGGCTGCTTCTTGGGTGGTAACTAGCCATGGAACAAGCTATTATGCTATTGTTCGTTTCCAGGTTAAGCGCTTCTCTCTTTTTATTTATGCAAATTATGACACTTAGGGAAGTCTCCGTAAGTGTGATACGGGAATCCTGACGTGGACACGTTGCTCCGTGTGGCTAGAGGGATATGGCTGCACTTCACTGACAAGGCCCACAATAGGCCGATACATTCGTCTGGGGTTTTGCTGTTTCTCTCGTTCAGAGAGGGATTGCCTGGTATTTCGGGGCTGGGCTGTACTGTGAAGTCAGGATCAGACTGAAATGCTTCAGGAAAGTTCTTCTCTGTGAAAGGCACATGTTGAGCAAAAAGAGTCTGCTTCTTGGGTGGTAACTAGCCATAGAACAAGCTATTATGCTATTGTTCGTTTCCAGGTTGAGCGCATCTCTGTTTTGATTTATATATTTATATATGTCCATATAACCAATATTAAAAAATACATCAGCAATATATAGACTTCTATGGGGCACACTGAAAAATGCCTTTTAGTTATCGCTCATGCGCTAACCTGACACTGTGCTAGACCAACTGCGCTAAAGCTGAAGGTGCGGTGGGAAAACATTCTTATGTTTTTTACATAGAAAAAAATGTTCTTTTTATTTATATATATATATATATATATATATATATATATGTGTATATATATATATATATATATATATATATATTAACAGTGTGTTGTATATGCACTCTCACCAACAGACCACAACTTGCCAGGGTGCTGTAGCCAGGTATGTAGAAAACAGAAGTTGAAAGCACTCACTGGACTGTAGACAGCAAATGTGAATCAAATTATTTTTATTGTGACGTTTCGGGACCAACAGCGTCCCTTCCGCTGACAAACAAATGGTGGAAAAAACAAACATTTATAGACCCATAAATCACTCCCCTAGGTGAACTGCCAATCAGAATGTGCCGTGTGCAAAACAAAATGAGCCGTGTGCAAAACTGGCATAGATCTCTGTAATTAATATAAAATAACTAATAGCATCGTGAAAAATATGTGAAAAATGTAATTTAATATAAATACCAACGTAACTTAACAAGTGTGTAGTGTAAGTGAATCTAATAGCCCCCAAAATGTATCCGATCTTATACATGCTCAAAAGAAATCCGTAGCATACATACAATCCTAAAAAAGACAACAAAAGCCTGATAGGTGGGATATCACATACCCCCACAATTTGATTGGCTATACAGATTTGTCACATGCAGCCACGCCTGTATCAACCTAGCAGGCCCAATGTATCAATGGAATGCCTCACGCACAGGATGACAACAATTGCTCTGATAGGCTGAACGAGCCCGTCATTAGTTATTCATAGGTGCGTGAAATCCATCCCTCACCTTAGTTCAGCAAATCAATACATATCAAAATAACAACCCCGCATCTATGCCTGTCCGGATCATAAGTAAATTGTCCATGTTCACAGCGTCTTGTGTATCTGCCCATATCTTTGCCGCAACTCCCAACAGCTAGTCGGGCGGTTGCCATGGCAACTAGTGTAAATAAATCAGGACACAATTGTGGCCGTATATCACAGTGTCTGGACGGCCCCCGACATGGCCTTAGAGGTAAACATGTAAACATACAGCGTAGCCAAACACAATTAAGAAACCTACACACCCCGTCTGGTATCAGCACTCGAGAACTAACTATATCCTACACCAATATGACCGCAAGAAGAGGCCATCTATTAATGGAATGGGCTCATCGCCATATCTGCCTACTTATCAGGTTGCCGCAACCCCCAACAACCGGTCGAGAGGTTGCTATGGCTACTAGTATAAACAAAAAGCAGCACAATAGCGGCCGCACACTGCCATGAATGAACTGCACTAATGCTCTTAAGACCCCATCATAGCATAACCTTTAATCATTTAAACATGCTACTGTGCCGATCACAATGTGTGCGTATCCACATCTACAAAATAGGAAATAAAATAACATTAAAGAATAAAAATGCTAAGGTCAATCTAATAGACAGCAAACCTGCCCTCTATTAACTTAATGTGCTCCTATATAATACATTGTAAATTGTCATGTACAAAAATATTTATATAAATTACCACATAACAAGCGCCCTAAGCGCAAAAGCAAAACTAATATATCCGTGTACAAAATAAAATTGATAAGAACATAACTCTCTGTTTCTAAACATATGTCCAAAAGTGCTAACCACTCACTATCATCACCACAAAAGTGACCAAAAGAATCAAAAAGAATAAAAAACAACATCCACGACATTGAAGATATATTAGAATAACCAACAAGTAATAATAATTGATCGTGTAATAAACAATCCTTACTATTGGCAATCAGCCTTAATCCTAAAATAAAAAAAGAAACAAAGAGAAAAAGAAAGAGCGACCCCCTAAGGGTTACTCAAAGGTGAAACTACCCATATTGGCAATCCTTTATCAAACAGTGAACACCATTGCCCAGCCTTAACCGACCTCTGACCGTGTAAATACTTATTAAAAATATATATATTTTTGCAAATAAGCCTCAACCAAACATATAAACATAACAAATTGTATATTCTGAATGTGGTAGAAGCCATAAAACTAAAATCTCCTGATAGTAGGTGACTTTAAGTGTGCGGTATCGAGGTACCCATGATGGTAAAGACAAATCACCTTCCTATAGTAATGACAAAATTATCAGATCTATTGAGCATGTATAGGGGGCTGATAGAACATGATGAATGAACCCATAGTTTATATATGTGGCAAGTGTAGTGACATTAAAAACCAATTAAAAACATTACACACCTCATATATGAATGGTAAACATAGAGAACATTGAACACCCAATCTATAAGTATATCGATACAACTATAAGAGACAGTAAAATAAATTAAATATGACTCAAGAATGAGAAGTGGACTCTCGTTACTTCAATACTTTCAGTATCACTTAGAGTCATGGACTCAAAATCAATGAATCAATGAACTCTCACAAATCATAATTCTTATAAAAAGTTCTGCCATCCCGTCTGTATGTTTAGGCCTCTCGGGGCCAATGTGCACAGTTCATGAATCCAACGTGCTTCTTTTTTAAGAAGTATCTTGGCTCTATTCCCTCCTCTTCTTAGGACTGGCACATGATCAATGATTCTAAAGCGCAAGTCACTCACAGTGTGCCCTGCTTCAAGGAAGTGGCGGGCCACCGGATGTTCTGCCTTTCCTGTGTTTATCGCCGATCTGATGCTGGAACGATGATTCACCATCCTCACTCTGGCATCATCAGTTGTCTTGCCAGTATAGAATTTCCCACAGGGGCAATTGAGTAGATATATAATAAACTGGGTTGTGCACGTCAGGATGTATTTAATCTGATATCTCTTGCGACGATCAGGGTGTTGAAATGTCGTACCCGTGTGCATACTGTTGCAGGTTACACAACTAATGCATTTGTGGCACCCCACTTTCTTTTTTAGCCAAGTTTGTTTATCATTTTTTGAAGGGATGTCAGTCTTCACTAGCAGATCCCTCAAACTCCTGCCTCTACGATATGCCAATCGTGGTGTGGCCCATTCCGCGAATGGTAGTGTGGGATCACTCTGGAGTATTTTCCATTCCTCCTTCACTGCTTGGGCAATCTGATATTGGTCTGGATTGTATGTGGTAACAAACGTAAGTTGGGGATTTGTTGTGGTGTTTTGGGTTCTCTGTTCATCTTGAGATAAGAGAGCCAATTCCAGTTGTTTCTCTAGGTTCTTCTTGTTGTAACCTCGTTGAAGGAATCTTTGTGTCATTTCTGACATCTGTGTCCGCATCAGATCCTTGTCGGTGTTGTTCCTTATCACCCTTTGGTACTGTGTTTTAGGAATGTTGCGTATAAGTGCTGGTTGGTGACAACTTCTAGCATGCAATAGTGTGTTACGATCTGATTTCTTCCGGAATAATGTTGTGCCCAGTCCATTAGAGGTTTTAAATAGACATGTGCGGTTCGTTTCGGATTAATTCGGAAATTCAGTAAATTCGGTAAATTCGGAGATTCGGATCGATTCGGATTTCCGAATTAAAATACTTCCGAATCTACCGAATGAATCCGAAATAGCTGCCGTATCTCCGAATAAATCCGAATTAGCTCGTTAAAATTCGGCATTTCCCCATAGGAAACAATGGGAGTTTCGGCTGAAAAAAAACTAACACCGCAGCCCCATTGTTTCCTATGGGGAAACAATAAGTCTGCACCTAACACCCTAACATGTACCCCGAGTCTCTAAACACCCCTAATCTAACACTTATTAACCCCTAATCTGCCGCCCCCGCTATCGCTGACACCTGCATTATTTTATTAACCCCTAATCTGCCGACCGAATATCGCCGCCACCTACATTATAGCTATTAACCCCTAATCTGCTGTCCCTAACACCGCCGACCCCTACATTATAGTTATTAACCCCTAATCTACCCCCCCAACGTCGCCGCAATCTAACTACAAGTATTAACCCCTAATCTGCCGACCCGATATCGCCGCCGCCTACATTATAGCTATTAACCCCTAATCTGCTGTCCCTAACACCGCCGACCCCTACATTATAGTTATTAACCCCTAATCTGCCCCCCCAACGTCGCTGCAATCTAACTACAAGTATTAACCCCTAATCTGCCGACCCGATATCGCCGCCGCCTACATTATAGCTATTAACCCCTAATCTGCTGTCCCTAACACCGCCGACCCCTACATTATAGTTATTAACCCCTAATCTGCCCCCCCCCAACGTCGCCGCAATCTAACTACAAGTATTAACCCCTAATCTGCCGACCCGATATCGCTGCCGCCTACATTATAGCTATTAACCCCTAATCTGCTGTCCCTAACACCGCCGACCCCTACATTATAGTTATTAACCCCTAATCTGCCCCCCCCAACGTCGCCGCAATCTAACTACAAGTATTAACCCCTAATCTGCCGACCGCAAATCGCCGCCACTATAATAAATGTATTAACCCCTAAACCGCCGCACTCCCGCCTCGCAAACACTATAATACATTTTATTAACCCCTAATCTGCCCTCCCTAACATCGCCGCCACCTACCTACAATTATTAACCCCTAATCTCCCGCCCCCAACGTCGCCGCTACTATAATAAGGTTATTAACCCCTAAACCTAAGTCTAACCCTAACACTAACACCCCCTAACTTAAATATAATTTAAATAAAACGAAATAAGTTTACTATAGTTAAATAAATGAATCCTATTTAAAACTAAAGACTTACCTGTAAAATAAACCCTAATATAGCTGCAATATAACTAATAGTTACATTGTAGCTATTTTAGGATTTATTTTTATTTTACAGGCAACTTTGTATTTATTTTAACTAGGTACAATAGTTATTAAATAGTTAATAACTATTTAATAACTACCTAGCTAAAATAAATACAAATTTACCTGTAAAATAAATCCTAACCTAAGTTACAATTACACCTAACACTACACTATCATTTAATTAATTAAATAAATGACTCATATTTAAAACTAAATACTTACCTGTAAAATAAACCCTAATATAGCTGCAATATAACTAATAGTTACATTGTAGCTATTTTAGCATTTATATTTATTTTACAGGCAACTTTGTATTTATTTTAACTAGGTACAATAGCTATTAAATAGTTATTGACTAATTAATAGCTACCTAGTTAAAATAATTACAAAATTACCTGTAAAATAAATCCTAACCTAAGTTACAATAAAACCTAACACTACACTATCATTAAATAAATTAACTACAAGTACCTACAATTATCTACAATTAAATAAACTAAAGTACAAAAAACCCCCACTAAATTACAAAAAATAAAAAACCACTAAATTACAAAAAATAAAAAAATATTACAAGAATTTTAAACTAATTACACCTAATCTAAGCCCCCTAATAAAATAACAAAGCCCCCCAAAATAAAAAAAAATGCCCTACCCTATACTAAATTACAAAAGTTAACAGCTCTATTACCTTACCAGCCCTGAACAGGGCCCTTTGCGGGGCATGCCCCAAAGAAAACAGCTCTTTTGCCTGTAAAAAAAAAACACAATCCCCCCCCCCCCACATTACAACCCACCACCCACATACCCCTACTCTAACCCAAACCCCCCTTAAATAAACCTAACACTACCCCCCTGAAGATCTCCCTACCTTGAGTCGTGTTCACCCAGCCGGGCCGAAGTCTTCATCCGATGGGGCAGAAGAGGACATCCAGACCGGCAGAAGTCTTCATCCAAGCGGGGCAAGAAGAGGTCTTCCATCCATCATACAAGTACCAAAATACAAACAAACACTAAATTACCAAAAATAATAAAATATTACAATAATTTTAAACTAATTACACCTAATCTAAGCCCCCTACTAGCTATTAATATAGCTTCAATATAACTAATAGTTACATTGTAGCTATTTTAGGATTTATATGTATTTTACAGGCAACTTTGTATTTATTTTAACTAGGTACAATAGTTATTAAATAGTTAATAACTATTTAATAACTACCTAGCTAAAATAAATACAAATTTACCTGTAAAATAAATCATAACCTAAGTTACAATTACACCTAACACTACACTATCATTAAATTAACTAAATAAATGAATCCTATATAAAACTAAAGACTTACCTGTAAAATAAACCCTAATATAGCTGCAATATAACTAATAGTTACATTGTAGCTATTTTAGCATTTATATTTATTGTACAGGCAACTTTGTATTCATTTTAACTAGGTTCAATAGCTATTAAATAGATATTGACTATTTAATAGCTACCTAGTTAAAATAATTACAAAATTACCTGTAAAATAAATCCTAACCTAAGTTACAATTAAACCTAACACTACACTATCATTAAATAAATTAACTACAAGTACCTACAATTAAATACAATTAAAAAAACTAAACTAAAGTACAAACCCCCCCCCCACTAAATTACAAAAAATAAAAAAATATTACAAGAATTTTAAACTAATTACACCTAATCTAAGCCCCCTAATAAAATAACAAAGCCCCCCAAAATAAAAAAAATGCCCTACCCTATACTAAATTACAAAAGTTAACAGCTCTATTACCTTACCAGCCCTGAACAGGGCCCTTTGCGGGGCATGCCCCAAAGAAAACAGCTCTTTTGCCTGTAAAAAAAAAACACAATCCCCCCCCCCACATTACAACCCACCACCCACATACCCCTACTCTAACCCAAACCCCCCTTAAATAAACCTAACACTACCCCCCTGAAGATCTCCCTACCTTGAGTCGTGTTCACCCAGCCGGGCCGAAGTCTTCATCCGATGGGGCAGAAGAGGACATCCAGACCGGCAGAAGTCTTCATCCAAGCGGGGCAAGAAGAGGTCTTCCATCCATCAGAAAAGTACAAAAAAACAAACAAACACTAAATTAGCAAAAATAATAAAATATTACAATAATTTTAAACTAATTACACCTAATCTAAGCCCCCTACTAGCTATTATTATAGCTACAATATAACTAATAGTTACATTGTAGCTATTTTAGGATTTATATTTATTTTACAGGCAACTTTGTATTTATTTTAACTAGGTTCAATAGCTATTAAATAGATATTGACTATTTAATAGCTACCTAGTTAAAATAATTACAAAATTACCTGTAAAATAAATCCTAACCTAAGTTACAATTAAACCTAACACTACACTATCATTAAATAAATTAACTACAAGTACCTACAATTAAATACAATTAAAAAAACTACTTTTGTAATTTAGTATAGGGTAGGGCATTTTTTTATTTTGGGGGGCTTTGTTATTTTATTAGGGGGCTTAGATTAGGTGTAATTAGTTTAAAATTCTTGTAATTTTTTTTATTTTTTGTAATTTAGTGTTTGTTTTTTTTGTACTTTAGTTCAGTTTATTTCATTGTATTTAATTGTAGGTACTTGTAGTTAATTTATTTAATGATAGTGTAGTGTTAGGTTTAATAGTAACTTAGGTTAGGATTTATTTTACAGGTAATTTTGTAATTATTTTAACTAGGTAGCTATTAAACAGTAAATATCTATTTAATAGCTATTGTACCTAGTTAAAATAAATACAAAGTTGCCTGTAAAATAAATATAAATGCTAAAATAGCTACAATGTAACTATTAGTTATATTGTAGCTATATTAGGGTTTATTTTACAGGTAAGTATTTAGTTTTATATAGGATTAATTTATTTAGTTAATTTAATGACAGTGTAGTGTTAGGTGTAATTGTAACTTAGGTTAGGGTTTATTTTACAGGTAAATTTGTATTTATTTTAGCTAGGTAGTTATTAAATAGTTATTAACTATTTAATAGCTATTGTACCTAGTTAAAATAAATACAAAGTTGCCTGTAAAATAAATATAAATCCTAAAATAGCTACAATGTAACTATTAGTTATATTGTAGCTATATTAATAGCTAGTAGGGGGCTTAGATTAGGTGTAATTAGTTTAAAATTATTGTAATATTTTATTATTTTTGCTAATTTAGTGTTTGTTTGTTTTTTTGTACTTTTCTGATGGATGGAAGACCTCTTCTTGCCCTGCTTGGATGAAGACTTCTGCCGGTCTGGATGTCCTCTTCTGCCCCATCGGATGAAGACTTCGGCCCGGCTGGGTGAACACGACTCAAGGTAGGGAGATCTTCAGGGGGGTAGTGTTAGGTTTATTTAAGGGGGGTTTGGGTTAGAGTAGGGGTATGTGGGTGGTGGGTTGTAATGTGGGGGGGGGATTGGGTTTTTTTTTTACAGGCAAAAGAGCTGTTTTCTTTGGGGCCTGCCCCGCAAAGGGCCCTGTTCAGGGCTGGTAAGGTAATAGAGCTGTTAACTTTTGTAATTTAGTATAGGGTAGGGCATTTTTTTTTATTTTGGGGGGCTTTGTTATTTTATTAGGGGGCTTAGATTAGGCGTAATTAGTTTAAAATTCTTGTAATATTTTTTTATTTTTTGTAATTTAGTGGGGGGGTTTTTGTACTTTAGTTTAGTTTTTTTAATTGTATTTAATTGTAGGTACTTGTAGTTAATTTATTTAATGATAGTGTAGTGTTAGGTTTAATTGTAACTTAGGTTAGGATTTATTTTACAGGTAATTTTGTAATTATTTTAACTAGGTAGCTATTAAATAGTCAATATCTATTTAATAGCTATTGAACCTAGTTAAAATAAATACAAAGTTGCCTGTACAATAAATATAAATGCTAAAATAGCTACAATGTAACTATTAGTTATATTGCAGCTATATTAGGGTTTATTTTACAGGTAAGTCTTTAGTTTTATATAGGATTCATTTATTTAGTTAATTTAATGATAGTGTAGTGTTAGGTGTAATTGTAACTTAGGTTAGGATTTATTTTACAGGTAAATTTGTATTTATTTTAGCTAGGTAGTTATTAAATAGTTATTAACTATTTAATAGCTATTGTACCTAGTTAAAATAAATACAAAGTTGCCTGTAAAATAAATATAAATCCTAAAATAGCTACAATGTAACTATTAGTTATATTGAAGCTATATTAATAGCTAGTAGGGGGCTTAGATTAGGTGTAATTAGTTTAAAATTATTGTAATATTTTATTATTTTTGGTAATTTAGTGTTTGTTTGTATTTTGGTACTTGTATGATGGATGGAAGACCTCTTCTTGCCCCGCTTGGATGAAGACTTCTGCCGGTCTGGATGTCCTCTTCTGCCCCATCGGATGAAGACTTCGGCCCGGCTGGGTGAACACGACTCAAGGTAGGGAGATCTTCAGGGGGGTAGTGTTAGGTTTATTTAAGGGGGGTTTGGGTTAGAGTAGGGGTATGTGGGTGGTGGGTTGTAATGTGGGGGGGGATTGTGTTTTTTTTTTTACAGGCAAAAGAGCTGTTTTCTTTGGGGCATGCCCCGCAAAGGGCCCTGTTCAGGGCTGGTAAGGTAATAGAGCTGTTAACTTTTGTAATTTAGTATAGGTTAGGGCATTTTTTTTTATTTTGGGGGGCTTTGTTATTTTATTAGGGGGCTTAGATTAGGTGTAATTAGTTTAAAATTCTTGTAATATTTTTTTATTTTTTGTAATTTAGTGTTTGTTTGTTTTTGTAATTTAGTGGGGGGTTTTTGTACTTTAGTTTATTTAATTGTAGATAATTGTAGGTACTTGTAGTTAATTTATTTAATGACAGTGTAGTGTTAGGTTTAATTGTAACTTAGGTTAGGATTTATTTTACAGGTAATTTTGTAATTATTTTAACTAGGTAGCTATTAATTAGTCAATAACTATTTAATAGCTATTGTACCTAGTTAAAATAAATACAAAGTTGCCTGTAAAATAAATATAAATGCTAAAATAGCTACAATGTAACTATTAGTTATATTGCAGCTATATTAGGGTTTATTTTACAGGTAAGTATTTTGTTTTAAATATGATTCATTTATTTAGTTAATTTAATGATAGTGTAGTGTTAGGTGTAATTGTAACTTAGGTTAGGATTTATTTTACAGGTAAATTTGTATTTATTTTAGCTAGGTAGTTATTAAATAGTTATTAACTATTTAATAGCTATTGTACCTAGTTAAAATAAATACAAAGTTGCCTGTAAAATAAAAATAAATCCTAAAATAGCTACAATGTAACTATTAGTTATATTGCAGCTATATTAGGGTTTATTTTACAGGTAAGTCTTTAGTTTTAAATAGGATTCATTTATTTAACTATAGTAAACTTATTTCGTTTTATTTAAATTATATTTAAGTTAGGGGGTGTTAGTGTTAGGGTTAGACTTAGGTTTAGGGGTTAATAGCCTTATTATAGTAGCGGCGACGTTGGGGGCGGGAGATTAGGGGTTAATAATTGTAGGTAGGTGGCGGCGATGTTAGGGAGGGCAGATTAGGGGTTAATAAAATGTATTATAGTGTTTGCGAGGCGTGAGTGCGGCGGTTTAGGGGTTAATACATTTATTATAGTGGTGGCGATTTGCGGTCGGCAGATTAGGGGTTAATACTTGTAGTTAGATTGCGGCGACGTTGGGGGGGGGCAGATTAGGGGTTAATAACTATAATGTAGGGGTCGGCGGTGTTAGGGACAGCAGATTAGGGGTTAATAGCTATAATGTAGGCAGCGGCGATATCGGGTCGGCAGATTAGGGGTTAATACTTGTAGTTAGATTGCGGCGACGTTGGGGGGGGCAGATTAGGGGTTAATAACTATAATGTAGGGGTCGGCGGTGTTAGGGACAGCAGATTAGGGGTTAATAGCTATAATGTAGGCGGCGGCAATATCGGGTCGGCAGATTAGGGGTTAATACTTGTAGTTAGATTGCGGCGACGTTGGGGGGGCATATTAGGGGTTAATAACTATAATGTAGGGGTCGGCGGTGTTAGGGACAGCAGATTAGGGGTTAATAGCTATAATGTAGGCGGCGGCGATATCGGGTCGGCAGATTAGGGGTTAATACTTGTAGTTAGATTGCGGCGACGTTGGAGGGGGCAGATTAGGGGTTAATAACTATAATGTAGGGGTCGGCGGTGTTAGGGACAGCAGATTAGGGGTTAATAGCTATAATGTAGGCGGCGGCGATATCGGGTCGGCAGATTAGGGGTTAATACTTGTAGTTAGATTGCAGCGACGTTGGGGGGGGCAGATTAGGGGTTAATAACTATAATGTAGGGGTCGGCGGTGTTCGGGACAGCAGATTAGGGGTTAATAGCTATAATGTAGGTTGCGGCGATATCCGATCGGCAGATTAGGGGTTAAATAATGTTATTATAGGGTTTGCGATGTGGGGGGGCCTCGGTTTAGTGGTTCATAGGTAGTTTATGGGTGTTAGTGACTTAGTGTACTAAATGGGTGTTAGTGTACTAAAAACATACCGAATTTCGGAACCGAATAGAACCGAATTCAGCCGAATCCGAATAAATCCGAAACTAATTTATTCGGATCCGAATAAATCCGAAACTAATTTATTCAAATTTTGCCGAATCCGATTCGATCCAAAACGAAATTCGAAAAGTCTGAATCGATCCGAACCGAAAACGAACCGAATTTTTTAGCCGTGCACATGTCTAGTTTTAAATACTCTGACATCAAGAAAATCAACTGTAGCACTGTTGACAGTATGTTGAAATTTAATTGTACTATCCATCCCATTGAGGGTATGGATCCAATTGACTAAGGCCTGTTCTCCGTCTCGCCATATCAGGAAGACGTCGTCTATGTAACGACAATAAAATAAAATGGCATCCATTTCATAAACCTTCATTTGTGTAGATTCGTAATCAGCCATGAATAGATTGGCCAACGATGGGGCCATGTTCGACCCCATCGCGGTCCCCTCTATTTGTAGGTAAAAGGTAGATAATAGGTGTTATAGGATAATCCCTCTTCAGAAATTTATACTCCTGTGTAGTAATAAGTTCCATCTCACACCATCTGTTAAGCCTTTCATCAATGTGTCTTTTCAATTGATGGGTTGGATCAGTTTGTAAAATCCTATAGGTCTTTTTATCTGTTATTTGACCCAAGAGTTCCGATCTGTACTGTTGTAAATCCATCACGACCACCGCCCCACCCTTATCTGCCGGGCGTATTACAATGGTCGTATCATCAGCTAATGACTTCAGTGCCCGTATCTCCTCCTTAGTCAGGTTATCAATTCTTTTCTTGTTGGAGATGTTATTGGAGACATGGCTCAGATAGTTCGTATATGTAGTAATGGATGGATTCTGTGATCTTGGATCAAATGTCCCAGGTGTTCGGAAAGGTGTCATCTCACTATTGTCCGTTTTGTAAAATTCTTTGAGTCTCAAATTTCTCCCAAATTTTTGGATGTCGATGTATGTATCAAATTAATTCATCTTCATTGTCGGAACATAGGATAAACCCTTATTCAATGGGAGGTTTCTGATTGTGTCAACGGTCTTGAACTGATATTAAATACATTATTATTCATCTCCTCTGTATTGGAGGGCAGCGTGACATGCCCCCCCCTCCTCGTGTGTGGCCTGTGCCTCGTCCTAAAAAACGAGCCGAGGGAGTATGAGATGAAGTATATGAGGTATTTGCACTGCTAGCTCCCCTCATATTGTCCCACTGTTGACCTCTGTTCGCACCTCTGGATCTGGTGGTAATACCACGATATGTAGAGTCTCCACTTGTTGTTGCCACTTCTGGGTCTGAGCTATCGCCCGAGCTGGTGTCAACAGTATTAATATTTCTTTTCGGGAATCTTCTTTCACGTCTTGATCTAAAGTTCTTTCTTTCATCAGGTGATAACATCCAGCGATATACACTCTTGTACGTGTAGTCCTGGTTAACTGTTTGAAGTTTCCGATTTTTGAAAGCGATGAGTTCTTGTTTGTATAATTTAATTTGTTGTGTCAATTTATCCATCCAGTCAACAGATTTATCTGCTCTGAGTGTGTTCAGTTGTTCAGTTTCAAATGTTTGGATTTCAGTTCTCACTTCCTGTAGTAGTCGTCCCGCTTCTCTAATCACAAGAAGCATGAGATCAAATGAGCACTTATTAATAATTTTGCACCAATTAGTGCAAAATTCAGCATTGGATCTTCCAATCGTGGGGATGTTCTTCACTCTGAAGCCTCGTGGCAATAGTCTCTTTTTATGATAATCAGATAGATATATTCCATGAAGGTTTAGATCTATCTCACATTGTTTGAGTTTCGCCAATGTATTATATAGAGACTGGCATAACTCCTCTATCTGTTGTTCTTCAATGGAGCCAAATCTAATAGCCTCTGCATCTTCGTCCGTGAATGTAAAAATATCTTCATGTCTCTCCTCAATATTCTCACTCTGAGACAAATTAGGTGTTCCCATGTTTCCAGTAATTGACTCAGTCATAGTGATAGTAGATGAGGCATAAAAAATGAGAAAAAGGAAATGATTTGAGCTGATTCAGCCACAATGTGGGTGCACTGTACCGTAGGAGCATAGATTAACAGTGTGTTGTATATGCACTCTCACCAACAGACCACAACTTGCCAGGGTGCTGTAGCCAGGTATGTAGAAAACAAAAGTTGAAAGCACTCACTGGACTGTAGACAGCAAATGTGAATCAAATTATTTTTATTGTGACGTTTCGGGACCAACAGCGTCCCTTCCTCTGACAAACAAATGGTGGAAAAAACAAACATTTATAGACCCATAAATCACTCCCCTAGGTGAACTGCCAATCAGAATGTGCCGTGTTCAAAATAAAATGAGCCATGTGCAAAACTGGCATAGATCTCTGTAATTAATATAAAATCACTAATAGCATCGTGAAAAATATCCACTTCCTTGAAGCAGGGCACACTGTGAGTGACTTGCGCTTTAGAATCATTGACCATGTGCCAGTCCTAAGAAGAGGAGGGAATAGAGCCAAGATACTTCTTAGAAAAGAAGCACGTTGGATTCATGAACTGTGCACATTGGCCCCGAGAGGCCTAAACATACAGACGGGATGGCAGAACTTTTTATAAGAATTATGATTTGTGAGAGTTCATTGATCCATTGATTTTGAGTCCATGACTCTAAGTGATACTGAAAGTATTGAAGTAACGAGAGTCCACTTCTCATTCTTTTTTTTTAAACTTTAATTTTTATTGAATTTTTCAAAAAAAAATAGACAAGTACAACATTGGTACATCCAAAGCGTACAGTTTCAGTTACATAACATACATAAAGGATAATTAAAGAAGCGCAATCTATGCGTCAAATAATCATAGTCAACAATTAAATAACATGGAAACCAAAATGTAAAGTTTCTGTATCACTCAAAAGGCCACTCTTGGACCTTCTAAGCATAGGCAGTAATGATACTAAGATATAAGGTACTCAAATATAGAGGAGGCAGCTTTTCACAAGATATAAATCTTTACCTCAAAATATTCAACAAATTGTTAAAAATATTCTTCGATATAGTTGATACATCAACCTCATTAAATATATAAAGAAAAGAAGAAAAAAGATAATAGCAAAACGAGATTAGCTTTGCATTGTGCTAGTTCATTGTTTGACCTAGAATTACTACCAGGAATTTTCTGTATCAAACATTGTTTGACCAGATGTAATTATCGACTAGTGTCTTCTAACCATGTTCATACTAATCCTATTATACAGACGGGATTGGGCCCCAGGAGGGGGAGAGGTGTCTGGCCGGAAAATAAGAGGGAGAAAGGAGGGAAAGAGAGAAGAAGAAGAGAAAAAAAAAGGGGGTTTTCAATTAGTTATCTAAATTATTTCTGTAACTTCTCCACTTCTCATTCTTGAGTCATATTTAATTTATTTTACTGTCTCTTATAGTTGTATCGATATACTTATAGATTGGATGTTCAATGTTCTCTATGTTTACCATTCATATATGAGGTGTGTAATGTTTTTAATTGGTTTTTAATGTCACTACACTTGCCACATATATACACTATGGGTTCATTCATCATGTTCTATCAGCCCCCTATACATGCTCAATAGATCTGATAATTTTGTCATTACTATAGGAAGGTGATTTGTCTTTACCATCATGGGTACCTCGATACCGCACACTTAAAGTCACCTACTATCAGGAGATTTTAGTTTTATGGCTTCTACCACATTCAGAATATACAATTTGTTATGTTTATATGTTTGGTTGAGGCTTATTTGCAAAAATATATATATTTTTAATAAGTATTTACACGGTTAGAGGTCGGTTAAGGCTGGGCAATGGTGTTCACTGTTTGATAAAGGATTGCCAATATGGGTAGTTTCACCTTTGAGTAACCCTTAGGGGGTCACTCTTTCTTTTTCTCTTTGTTTCTTTTTTTATTTTAGGATTACGGCTGATTGCCAATAGTAAGGATTGTTTATTACACGATCAATTATTATTACTTGTTGGTTATTTTAATATATCTTCAATGTCGTGGATGTTGGTTTTTATTCTTTTTGATTCTTTTGGTCACTTTTGTGGTGATGATAGTGAGTGGTTAGCACTTTTGGACATATGTTTAGAAACAGAGAGTTATGTTCTTATCAATTTTATTTTGTACACGGATATATTAGTTTTGCTTTTGCACGTAGGGCGCTTGTTATGTGGTAATTTATATAAATATTTTTGTACATGACAATTTACAATGTATTATATAGGAGCACATTAAGTTAATAGAGGGCAGGTTTGCTGTCTATTAGATTGACCTTAGCATTTTTATTCTTTAATGTTATTTTATTTCCAATTTTGTAGATGTGGATACGCACACATTGTGATCGGCACAGTAGCATGTTTAAATGATTAAAGGTGATGCTACGTTGGGGTCTTAAGAGCATTAGTGCAGTTCATTCATGGCAGTGTGCGGCCGCTATTGTGCTGCTTTTTGTTTATACTAGTAGCCATAGCAACCTCTCGATCAGTTGTTGGGGGTTGCGGCAACCTGATAAGTAGGCAGATATGGCGATGAGCCCATTCCATTAATAGATGGCCTCTTCTTGCGGTCATATTGGTGTAGGATATAGTTAGTTCTCGAGTGCTGATACCAGACGGGGTGTGTAGGTTTCTTAATTGTGTTTGGCTACGCTGTATGTTTACATGTTTACCTCTAAGGCCATGTCGGGGGCCGTCCAGACACTGTGATATACGGCCACAATTGTGTCCTGATTTATTTACACTAGTTGCCATGGCAACCGCCCGACTAGCTGTTGGGAGTTGCGGCAAAGATATGGGCAGATACACAAGACGCTGTGAACATGGACAATTTACTTATGATCCGGACAGGCATAGATGCGAGGTTGTTATTTTGATATGTATTGATTTGCTGAACTAAGGTGAGGGATGGATTTCACGCACCTATGAATAACTAATGACGGGCTTGTTCAGCCTATCAGAGCAATTGTTGTCATCCTGTGCGTGAGGCATTCCATTGATACATTGGGCCTGCTAGGTTGATACAGGCGTGGCTGCATGTGACGAATCTGTATAGCCAATCAAATTGTGGGGGTATGTGATATCCCACCTATCAGGCTTTTGTTGTCTTTTTTAGGATTGTATGTATGCTACGGATTTCTTTTGAGCATGTATAAGATCGGATACATTTTGGGGGCTATTAGATTCACTTACACTACACACTTGTTAAGTTACGTTGGTATTTATATTAAATTACATTTTTCACATATTTTTCACGATGCTATTAGTAATTTTATATTAATTACAGAGATCTATGCCAGTTTTGTACACGGCTCATTTTGTTTTGCACACGGCACATTCTGATTGGCAGTTCACCTAGGGGAGTGATTTATGGGTCTATAAATGTTTGTTTTTTCCACCATTTGTTTGTCAGAGGAAGGGACGCTGTTGGTCCCGAAACGTCACAATAAAAATAATTTGATTCACATTTGCTGTCTACAGTCCAGTGAGTGCTTTCAACTTTTGTTTTATATATATATATATATATATATATATATATATATATATATATATATATAAAACAAGTGAAAAGGTAAACACTAGTAAGCTTAGCAGGTTATTTATTTTATTATTGTTTTGTTTATTTGCACATCATATGTCCATACGTGCCAGTAATTGTTGTGTGATCTGTATATATATCAATTGAAATTTTTTGTTATTAAGTGTATACAGAGGCCGAATTATGAAAGGTCTTGCGGACCTAATCCGACAGTGCGGATCAGGTCCACAAGACCTTGCTGAATACGGAAAGCAATACGCTCTCCATATTTAGCATTGAGCTGCTGGTGCAACACCGCCCCCTGCTGACTCACGGCCAATCGGCCGCCAGCAGGGAGGTGTCAATCAACTCGATCATATTCGATCCGGTTGAATTGCGGTGATTCCTGTCCGCCTCATCAGAGCAGGTGGACAGGGTTATGGAGCAGCGGTCTTTAGACCGCTGCTTCATAACTGCTGTTTCTGGTGAGTCTGAAGACTCGCCAGAAACACGGCCCTTCAAGCTAAATGGACCTCATTGGGTTAAGTTGAATTGGTTTTCTACAACTAAATGGGTATAGGTCACATGTGTATTATAATTAACCAATAGGTTCACAGCTTTGCTTTTAAATAGCAGATGTCTATTTCATTTACCCAAGTCTATGATTAATGCTACCAAGCCGAAACATGTCAGGCGTGCTCTGGCTGTTGGACTTTTGTGTTTTTTTAATGTGACCAATAAAGAAGATTTGTTGTAATTGTCCTGGAGGGTGCCGGTCTTCCTTTTTGAACTATATATATATATATATATATATATATATATATATATATATATATATATACTGTATATACATATGATATTTTTTTGTTAAATATATATCTATATATATATATATATAAATATAAATATATACACACACATACATATTGTATATACAGATATACATAGAAATATCTATATAAAAATAAAAAATTCTAAGTGATGAACATAGGAATTTAAAAGTATTTATATTCAACACACATTTAAACATTAAAAAATTAATTAAATGATATTGCATGTTCCAAGGTATTTGACTGGGAAGGGCTCAAAAGTGTAGTAGAGGTATTAGTCCAGAAAATGAATATCAAAGTAGCAAGAGTATTGCAGTATGCAGTGATACCTTTTTTTATTGAACTAACATTACATTAAAGACAAGACATATATATAGAGCAATGAATAAGGGCAGATACTGGTAAACACAGCTCAAGCACAACCACATTCAATTCTCAAGTGTGCTCATTCAAAAAAGCCTGTGTCAGCTAATAGTGATCATTCGGAGCACTAAGACAGATAATGGCAGTGGAAACACAGAAAACAGACTTGACTTTGTAGACCAAATTCAATAAACAGCGCTAAATATTCTGACTCCCCAGTTCTTGGCAATAAAAGATATCCCACGAAACTTTGTTTGGCTCAGCTTACCAACAAGAAGACCAGCTTAGCACCGATCCTTTGATTATGCTTCAGCGAGCCGTTTCTTTGTCCACATGCCTCTGAGGTCCGCTGGCTAGCTTTGCTGATAGGTGTTCTACAATTTAAATTCATTGTTTGGCAGCGTGTGTTAAAAACTGCTCTCTGATGGAAACTCTGTGCACCAATAGCTTGTAAGGGCTGTGAAAGGTGTATCACCCACACCTGACCTCGGTGGGCCAATTGCAGACAGGAATAAGATCCCAACAGTGAAATACTCAGGAGGTGCCAGGTAAGGGAGAAAATAGCACAGTTCTAAAAGGAAAATACAGGCACCCTTCAAAGCGGTTAAAACACTTCTTGTTTTATTGTCACATAAAAGAACAAAAGGTTACAACAGTCAGAGCACGCCTGACATGTTTCGGCTTGGTAGCCTTAATCATAGATGTGTCATATTGGATTAGACATCTGCTATTTAAAAACAAAACTGTGAACCTATTGGTTAATTGTAGTGTGCATGTGACCAGTGTTCAATTTATCATGGTAAACAATTATCAACTTAACCCTATATGTGCTTACTAGCACCAATACCTACAAATTCATAGCATATGTGCAAAACTGCTCAGATGTCACAGACTGTAAAAAAAACAAGATCAGGACCTGGTAAAAAGGTTGCAAGTGAGAGGTTACAATAACGAGATTATACAAAAAGTGAAAATGGAGGTTGAGGATATTGATAGAGCAGTTTTGCTTAAAGACAAGGACAAGACAAACAAAAATGTATAAGAAAAGGTAATACAACCAGTTTCATTTGTCACTCAATATTCAATAGACTATGAACAGGTTTGTAAGATTATTAGAAAACATCTGCCGATGCTCACAGTAGACGTTTAGCTATGTTGCACAGTAAAACAGGGTTGCCGTTTTTCTTACCGATGAGGAGCTACTTTAGGAAACATTTTGTCTCCCAGTGAATTGCGCACTAAAAATAAAGGTAGTGCATGGTTAGTAAACAAGGGAATGTACAAATGTGGTTATGGACCATGAATTCCCTGTAGTTATATAGAGAAATGGACCAGCTTTGTGAGTACCACTACAGGTAAAGATTACCCAGTAGCTTCCTGCATTAACTGCAGAAGCAAGAATGTTGGTGTGGTTGCAACAACAAGCAGTATGTTGGGTGTACCACATGGGAAGAAAGAGAGAGGATTTGCCAACATCTCTCAGAAATAAACAGATTTAAACAGGCCTCTGATTTAGCCAAGCATTTCATTCTTGATCATCACGGTGACACTACTACGTTCAATTGGATGGTAATTGAGCATGGAAAAGCCCCCAAAAGGGGTGGTGATATTACAAAATTGGTACACAAACGTGAACCTTTTTGGATTTTTACTTTGGGGACTAGGATTCCTCAAGGCTTTAACAGTGTTTATGACATTATCGATTACTGGGAATGAAATTATTGTATTATTATATTCACTAATATACCTTCTATAGTCATGATTGATGGGTATCCCAATATATACCATTTTGGGGATTGATAATGTTTGTTATATTATACTATGTTTGATATGCTTGACATACTTGCTTGCCTAAAACAAGGGCTATAAGTTATTACTTTAACTAACATTGTACTAACTAAGGATGCGATGGAGACTCCTTGGCAGGGGTTTGTTTGAAAATGAGGGTCCTAGGAACTCCCATCATACATTTTATAACCCAATATACTAAACATAGTAGAGGTGACTCTCAGGTAAAGGCTTTGAGGTACATAAATTGACTATGTATAGACAATTTCTCTATAGACTAATTGAGGATATAATGGTGTCTTTGAGTATAGTTTCCTTACAGTAATGGCTTATATTTTCTATTTTTTACATTACACAGTTTAGTAAGCAATACATTAATCACTAGATTGGTATCTTTTTTAGCTAACCAAATCGGGCTTAGATACAATACGTTGCAACTGACATGAATATAGAGGTGGATTTAAAGTTATTAATACATAGCCTTGTTAGTATATATACACAAGGCTTTACAATTTGAATGTTATTTGAATTTAAGATTATCCACCCTCCTCCTTATTTTGTTGCGTTTCAGTCATCTTATAGCTCAATTGAGGTGATTGCTAGCACCCTATATAGGAGCAAGTGATACATATGAACATATATATATATATATACTTTGATGTATGTGCTTAATATATTACTATGAACTATGAACCTAATAATTGTATATATTTGTGTATATATTTATATATGTACACAATAGAGGAAATTAGGGGACACTTAATGGTATTTTTGTATTGCTTGTATCTTTATTGTTGTATTTTTATATTATAATGTGTGATATGTTTACTCGCATAGCATTGTTAAACTATTGCTTGAATCCAGTTAACACTCTTTTCCTGAATGGTTAGCTAATTATCTTATTGTAACTATTAGTAATAATTTAATACTGGTACACCAATTTTATTTTGTAAGTTACCAGCTACAAATAAGTTTTTGGAAACCATGTGTTGGAAATTGCTTAATGATCATTAGCATATTTGTATTAGTATTCTCAACATCAGATTTTTTCATATTAGATTTTTTATTACCCTTCAATTTCTCTCTTTGTCTATCTGATCAGAATATGTTACCATATGCTGTGCAGGCAGTGCATATATACATTATAAGTAATTACTGTTGTAAGTAAGGCACATATGCTATGAATTTGTAGGTATTGGTGCTAGTAAGCACATATAGGCCTCTAGTTATCAACATGTCTACTTACCTGCATTCTTACCGGCCCCAATACGCTCGCCTAAGCTCGCCTAACATCGCCGCCGCGGACCTGAATACGTTCGCCAAAGTTATCAAGACAGCTGTCAAAAAGCTGCGATGAGCAGCGGACTGTTGTTAGCTGACAGTCATCGATCTCACTGCACATTGGCTTATTCGCAGCTTTCTTGCTACCCTGTCACTAAGCACCCACACTATAATATACAGTTTTACCCCCTAAACCGCCGCTCCCGGAGCCCCCCGCAACTAAATAAAGATATTAACCCCTAAACCGTCACTCCCGGGCCCCGCCGCAACTATAATAAATATATTAACCCTTAAACCCCCGCTCCTGGACCCCGCCGCCACCTACATTATACCTATTAACCCCTAATCTGCCACCCCCAACACCGCCGCCACCTACATAAAGTTATTAACCCCTATCCTGCCGATCCCAGACCCTGCCGCAAATAAATTCATTGTTTAACCCCTAAACCGCCGCACCCGGGGCCCAACCGCCACCTACATTACATTTATTAACCCCTATCCTGCCCCCCTACACCGCCGCCACCTAGAGTACATTGATTAACCCCTAATCTACCCCCCTACATCGTCGCCACTATATTAAATGAATTAACCCCTAAACCTAAGTCTAACCCTAACACCCCCCTAACTTAAATATTATTTAAATTAATCTAAATAAATATTCCTATAATTAAATAAATTAATCCTATTTAAAACTAAATACCTATAAAATAAACCCTAAGATAGCTACAATATAACTAATAGCTACATTGTAGGTATTTTAGGGTTTATTTTTATTTTACAGGCAACTTTGTATTTTTTTTAATTAGGTACAATAGCTATTAAATAGTTATTAACTATTAAATAGCTACCTAGCTAAAATAAATTCAAAATTACCTGTAAAATAAATCCTAACCTAAGTTACAATTACACCTAACACTACACTATCATTAAATAAATTAAATTAATTAACTACAATTACCTAACATTAAATAAAATTAACTAAAAATAACTAAAGTACAAAAAAAATCTAAATGACAGAAAATAAAAAAATTACAAGGAGTTTAAACTAATTACACCTAATCTAAGCCCCCTAATAAAATAAAAAAGCTCCCCAAAATAATAAAATTCCCTACCCTAAACTAAATTACAAATAGCCCTTAAAAGGGTCTTTTGCAGGGCATTGCCCCAAAGTAATCAGCTCTTTTACCTGTAAAAAAAAGAAATACAAACCCCCCCAACATTAAAACCCACCACCCACTCACCCATACTCTAAAACCCACCCAAACCCCCCTTAAAAAAAAAACCTAACACTACCCCCTTGAAGATCACCCAACCTTGAGACGTCTTCACCCAGCCTGGCACAAGTCTTCATCCGATCCAGCCAGAAATCTTCCTCGAATCTGGGCAGAAGAAGTCCTCCAAGCAGCAGAAGTCTTTATCCAAGCGGCATCTTCCATCTTCAATCAACCGGAGCGGAGCGGGTCCATCTTCAATCCAGCTGACACGGAGCCATCCTCTTCTTCCGATGTCCTAACACTGAATGAAGGTTCCTTTAAATGACGTAATCCAAGATGGCGTCCCTTGAATTCCGATTGGCTGATAGGATTCTATCAGCCAATCGGAATTAAGGTAGGAAAAATCCGATTGGCTGATCCAATCAGCCAATAGGATGAAGCTTGCATTCTATTGGCTGTTCCGATCAGCCAATAGAATGTGCGTTTAATCCTATTGGCTGATTGAATCAGCCAATCTGATTGAATTTCAATCCGATTGGTTGATTGCATCAGCCAATCGGATTTTTCCTACCTTAATTCCGATTGGCTGATAGAATCCTATCAGCCAATCAAAATTCAAGGGACGCCATCTTGGATGACGTCATTTAAAGGAACCTTCATTCAGTGTTAGGACATCGGAAGAAGAGGATGGCTCTGCGTCGGCTGGATTGAAGATGGACCCGCTCCGCTCTGCTCCGGTTGATTGATTGAAGATAGAAGATGCCGCTTGGATAAAGACTTCTGCCACTTGGAGGACCTCTTCTGCCCGGATTCGAGGAAGATTTCTGGCCGGATTGGATGAAGACTTGTGCCTGGCTGGGTGAAGACGTCTCAAGGTAGGGTGATCTTCAAGGGGGTAGTGTTAGGTTTTTTAAGGGGGGTTTGGTTGGATTTTAGAGTAGGGGTGTGTGGGTGGTGTGTTTTAATGTTGGGGGGGTTGTATTTCTTTTTTTACAGGTAAAAGAGCTGATTACTTTTGGGCAATGCCCTGCAAAAGGCCCTTTTAAGGGCTATTTGTAATTTAGTTTAGGGTAGGGAATTTTATTATTTTGGGGGGCTTTTTTATTTTATTAGGGGGCTTAGATTAGGTGTAAATTCTTGTAATTTTTTTTATTTTCTGTAATTTAGTTTTTTGGGTTTTTTTTGTACTTTAGTTATTTTTAGTTAATTTTATTTAATGTTAGGTAATTGTAGTTAATTAATTTAATTTATTTAATGATAGTGTAGTGTTAGGTGTAATTGTAACTTAGGTTATGATTTATTTTACAGGTAATTTTGAATTTATTTTAGCTAGGTAGCTATTAAATAGTTAATAACTATTAATAACTATTTAATAGCTATTGTACCTAGTTAAAATAAATACAAAGTTGCCTGTAAAATAAAAATAAACCCTAAAATAGCTACAATGTAACTAATAGTTATATTGTAGCTATCTTAGGGTTTATTTTATAGGTAAGTATTTAGTTTTAAATAGGATTAATTTATTTAATTATAGGAATATTTATTTAGATTAATTTAAATGATATTTAAGTTAAGGGGGTGTTAGGGTTAGACTTAGGTTTAGGGGTTAATTCATTTAATATAGTGGCGGCGGTGTAGGGGGGTAGATTAGGGGTTAATCAATATACTGTAGGTGGCGGTGGTGTGGGGGGGGCAGGATAGGGCTTAATAAATGTAATGTAGGTGGCGGAGTGCTCCGGGTGCGGCGGTTTAGGGGTTAAACAATTAATTTATTTGCGGGTCCGGGATCGGCAGGATAGGGGTTAATATGTATAATGTAGGTGGCGGCGGGGTCCGGGAGCGGCGGTTTAGGGGTTAAATATTTTATTTAGATGGGGGCGGGGTACGAGAGCGGCGGTTTAGGGGATAATAAGTATAAAGTAGGTGGCGGCGGTGTAGGGGGGGCAGATTAGGGGTGTTAGAGAGTACATGTTAGGGTGTTTAGAGAGTACATGTTAGGGTGTTAGGTGCAGACGCTTCCCATAGAAATCAATGGGATATCGGGCAGCAGCGAACATGAGCTGTCGCTGCTGTCAGACTCCCATTGATTCCTATGGGATCCGCCGCCTCCAGGTGGCTACATTTAGCTACCAATCAGCAATCACTACCCAGGTGCTGAACAAATAACAAGTTAGCATGTTCACGATCTCCATTGAAAGTATAGGTTGTGGTAGAGCGATGCCGGACGCACTAACCCTTCTCTGGTAAATGCGATGTACTAGGAACTTGTAAAATCAAAACGTGTGCTAATGTTAGTGTGATCCAGCAAGATTGCGTATCACAACCCACGCTATCATTTGCGTTCCACTTGTAATCTGACAGTGTACATCAGCAGTCGTTAACAAGCCCTTTTATCTGGCAAAGCACACCACATGGTCGTTGAAGGGTAAAAAACATATTGCATTCTGCTTGACATTTTAAATAGTAGGACACAAAAATTGACTAAATTACTTTATTTTTTTTATCTCAGTCAATATAATGTTTTAGCATGATAGAAGAAAACAGAGACATTTCCACCTTAATTATAATTAATATATAAAAAGTATAAATGTTCAAGTGTAAGCAATTGTTTTGTTTTTTTACTAGATATCCATAAGAGATTAAATATTGTTTTAAACTCCAGATGGAATAGTGACATTTAACTTCTGCAATTAAAAGAACATTACACTCAACATTTTATCTTCACAAGCTTTAAATTAAGGAAAATAAAGGGATGTTTTAATTTCTTATTTAGCCTGGTTTTGTAGTAAAATGCCTCTAAAAAAATACATTCCCAGAAGGGGAAGAGAACCTCTGTCATATTTGATGAGACAAAAAAGTGCAGAAAGAAAATAATCTAATACATTAGAGCACTTTATGTTTGGTATATAACCATGTGTTTAACCTCTGAAAAGAGTTTAAACACATAGTTAAAGTAAGCTTCAGAGCAGCAATGCACTACTGGTGCCTAGCTGAATACATTTGGTGAGCCAATGGCAAGATATAAATGTAGCCACCAATCGTCAGCTATCTTCCAGTAGAGCATTGCTGCTCCAGAGTCTACCTAGGAATAGTTTTCAACAAAGGATACAGAGAAAACAAAGTCAATTTAATAATATAAATAAATTGGAGAGTATCTTAAAATTGCATGCTCTATCACAATGATGAAAGCTTATTTTTGACTTTCATGTCCCTTTGAGTAACAGAAAATGTACCTGAGCCTGTAACACTGTACACATAGATTGGTTAGCTCAGAGCACAAGATAATTTAAATCAGCCCCTAACTGGTCACAAGGAGACCAGGAATATGGATATCACCATGTATTTCAAGAGGTGTATCCCTGAACTAAGTTGTGTTAATAAAATGACAATGTTAATTTATTTTAAAACATTACTTTTGTCATGCAGTTCTTAATTGAATAGTATATGCTATGAGTCCGATTACCTTTTAATACAACATAATATTACTTAAATATATTAGCCTCCATTTAACAAAGGCTGGGCAGACAAGAGCAAAACGCTCTCCGTATTCAGCATTGCACCAGCAGCTCACAAGAGCTGCTGGTGCAACGCCGCCCCCTGCAGACTTGCGGCCAATCAGCCGCCAGCAGGGGGGTGTCAATCAACCCGATCGTACTCGATCAGGTTGAATTCCGGAGATGTCTGTCCGCCTGCTCAGAGCAGGCGGACAGGTTATGGAGCAGCGGTCTTTGTGACCACTGCTTCATAACTGCTGTTTCTGGCGAGTCTGCAGGCTCGCCAGAAACACGGGGCATCAAGCTCCATTCGGAGCTTGATAGATAGGCCCCATTGTCTTATTTGAGTTTAGAGTTTGTTTAAAGTGCCAAATAAATGGAACAAACTTCTCTAAATCTGTTGTTCAAGCATTCCCCAATAATACACATAGAACAAAATGTTACAGAAAAACTCTCTCTTTAGAAAAGCACAGTGCATGCTATAATAACATACATCTTTTCCGCCACCTGTTTCTATTTCAGTCTAGCCTGTTCTTGACATAAATCCCCTTGTTGCCATGTCCTTTTGTCCTCATCTATCTAGGCCTTTAGAATTTCTCTTTGCTTGTGGCTGCAGAATCATGTTTTTTTTCAGCACAGTGCTTAGCCTCCTGTCCGTGCAGGGCATAACAAGGCTCTGAACAGTCAGCACACCACTGATTTGCATTACAAGAATATTAACCTACTTACATATAATGTTAGGAGACCAGGAACATATCATTCCTCATTCAAATAATATATTTGCTACTAGGTGTCATTTATTTTCAAAGAACATTACTGATTACGGTTCTAAAAATAAACGGGATCATTCTTTACAGGTGGCAATGCAGAGAAAAATTTCTCTTAGTTAAAAACTAGGTTTCGATCAGTAATTTTAGGTCTCAGCTACATTTTTCGATTTCCTTTAAAGCTACATTATAATGCAAAAATGATATGCTCTTATTACTAAAAACACATTATTTCCGCATTACTTACATGGCCAGATTGGCCTACCAGAATACCAGGAGATTTTCCGGTGGGCTGCAGCAGCTGGGGCTGGTAAGCTACAATTTAACGGGGTGATTAATGGGTTATTGGGCTTTAGAGTGCATATCAATCTGGAACTTTAAAAAAAAAAAAATTATATAATATAGTTCTGAAAGAAAATATTGGGGGAAGGAGTATCCCAGTAATCTCCTTTGAGAAAAGTGAATGGAAAATACGACTGGTCTCCAAATTTTCCAGGACTGCTTTTTATTCCCTGAATACTAACCCTAGAATCTAGTGTGTTTAACCCTGCAAAGCAGTTAAACATAGGTAAAGTGATTGGTGGGTCGTGTTACTTTCACTACTGATTGGCCCACAGGCTGTTTGGGTAATGCAATGTTTGCAGCATCTGAGCAGGACTTTACCCATATGTTTGACCCAATTTACAGGGTAAAAACAGAGTTTTGGTGTCAGTAATACAAAAATGACAAATTAGAGCATGACTTGGTTTCCTTTATAATGTCCCTTTAAGGAGTGGGGGTTGTGCTTTCAAAACCCAATTATTAGCGATTTCATCAATTACTAAAGAATTACAGAGTTCTAAAAAAGCACAGCGGCCTCAGGGAAAACTCCATTTTTTTTATTTTTGTTTGACTTTTACAGTTGCCACATGAACACCTGTAGAGTTCTGTTATTCAAAAAGCTGAATTGCCCGAGCTAGTTTATTGTTTTCATTCCATTGTAAAAATATTGATTTGGCTTCCTGAAATCACTCATGCGGAAACAGACAATGCTGCAGGTGGCTCTATCCCTGTAGGGAATTGTTTTGTTTTTTTTGTTTTTTTTTTACAATTTTGTAATTGTCTGCTTATATTTATAAGGACAGTTTGAGAAAGATAGTTAAAGGGCAACTAAACCCAAAATCTTTCTTTCATCATTCAGATAGAGAATAGAAATTTAAACAACATTACAATTTACTTCCATAATTTAGTTTGCTTCATTTTTTAAATATCCTTATTTGAAGAAAAAGCAATGCACATGGTGAGCCAATCACATGATGCTTCTATGTGCAGCAACCAATCAGCAGCTAGTGAGCATATCTAGATATGCTTTTCATCAAAGAATATCAAGAGAATAAAACAAATTAGATAATATAATTAAATTAGAAAGATGTTTAAAATTGCATTTTCTGTCTAAATCATAAAAGAAAAATGTGGGTGGCATGTCCCTTTAAGGGCTGCTATACTGTTAAAGTGAAAGGTGACAATTTATTCTGCTGTAATAGTAGTAGCTGTGTAGTTTACTGTTATGAAACCAACATATTTCACCAATATTGAAAAATACATTATACTGTTGGACACAACTACCCTAGAATGGTTACTACTCACTATTGGCAAAATTACAAGTTATGTGCTAAACCGGGTGCGTAAATAACGCAAAAAATGAGCAGTATCACACTCTCCATAGCGCTGCCATTACAAGTTACTGAAAAACCTTCTTTTGTTGTGCGGTATGCTGCATTAAGCTCCATACCGCACAAAACCCAAGACCTGACTTTACGTGCTCGTGCACGCTTTCCCCCATAGACATCAATGGAGAGAAAAAACTAACACCTGTGATCGCGGAATGTCGATCGCTATAACGCATTCCCCTTTGATGTCTATGGGGAAAAGAAAATTACGTTTAAACCTAACACCCTAACATAAACATCTAGTCTAAATACCCCTAATCTGCCTCCCCCTGACATCGCCAACACTAAATAAAGTGATTAACTCCTAAACCGCCGGCTCCCCACATCGCTACTACTATAATAAAGTTATTAACCCCTAATCCGCCGGCCCCCCACATCGCTTATACTACACATATTAACCACTAAACCACTGGCCCCCCACATCGCATATCATTAAATTAAACTATTAAGCCCTAAACCTAACACCCCCTAACTTTAAATTAAATTTATAACATAACTATCTTAAAATAAATAAAAACTTACCTGCGAAAAAAAAACTAAGATTAAACTATAAATAAATCTAACATAACTATTTTAAGAAAAGAAAATAAACTTCAAATAAAAAAAACTAAATTAGAAGATTAAAATAACCTAACACTACGAAAAAATTTAAAAAATCTAAAATTACCAACAAAAAAAAACACTAAAATTGCGAAAAATAAAAAAACATCAAGATTACAAAAAATAATAAACAAAATTATCCTAATAAAAATTACACCTACCAATAGCTCTTAAAAGGGCCTTTTGTAGGGCATTGCCCTAAGTTAAATAGCTCTTTTACATTAAAAAATGACCAAGTCCTCCCTAACAGTAAAACCCCCCACCCAACCAACCCCCTAAAATAAAAAAACCTAAGCCTAAAAAAAAATAAGCTACCCATTGCCCCTAAAGGAGCATTTGTGTGGGCATTGCCCTTAAAAGGGCAATCAGCTCTTTTACTGCCCATTAAATAAAAAGCCCTAATCTTTAAAAAAAACAGTAAAATAAATTAAAAAACCTAACACTAACCCCAGGAAATCTACTCACAGTTCCTAAAGACCGGACGTATATCTTCATCCAGGCAGCAAGAAGTCATCATCCAGGCTGCAACATCTTCATCCATCGCGGAGCTGTGGCAGCGTGGAGCAGAGCTGTTCAGAACCGATAGCGACAACCAGCACGGAACGTCCTCTTCATGCGATTGACCGCTGCGCAATGAAGCTTGAATGCAAGGTACCCCGGGGTACCGTTGCATTCCTATTTGCTGAAAAATTAAAATCCGCCAATAGGATGAGAGCTGCTTAAATCCTATTATCTTAGGTATTTTTTAGACTTAGTTTTTATTTATTTTGGGGGGTGGGTTGGGTGGGGAGTTTTACTGTTAGGGGGGATTTGTAATTTTTTAAAGTAAAAGAGCTGTTTAACTTAGGGCAATGCCCTACAAAAGGCCCTTTTAAGGGCTATTGGTAGTTTATTGTTAGCTTAGTTTTTATTTTGGGGGGCTTTTTTGTTTTTAAAGGGCTATAAGATTAGGTGTAATTTTTATTATTTTGGATAATTTTGTTTATTATTTTTTTAAATCTTTCGGCTAGATTACGAGATTTACGTTATGAGGGACGCGGTGCTAACTTGCACGTTATTGTCACCGCTTACTTACTTACAGCGCTGGTATTACAGGTTTTCCTAAACCCGGCGTTATTAGGCAAGAAGTGAGTGTAGAGCAAAATTGTGCTCCATACAGCACTCCAATACCAGCGCTGCTTAAGTCAGCGGTGAGCTGGTTTTTACGTGCTCGTGCACAATTTTCCCATAGACATCAATGGGGAGAGCCGGCTGAAAAAAAGCCTAACACCTGCAATAAAGCAGTGTAAAGCTCCGTAACGCAGCCCCGTTGATTCTTATGGGGAAACAAAAGTTATGTTTACACCTAACACCCTAACATGAACCCCGAGTCTAAACACTCATAATCTTATACTTATTAACCCCTAATCTGCCGCCCACGACATCGCTGACACACTACATTATATTTATTAACCCCAATCTGCCGCTCCAGACATCGCTGACACCTACTTTATACTTATTAACCCCTAATCTGCTGCCCCCAACATCGCCGACACCTACATTATAATTATTACCCCTAATCTCCCGTCCCCAATGTCGTCGCAACCTACCTACACTTATTAACCCCTAATCTGCCACTCACAACATCGCTGCCACTATAATAAACATATTAACCCCTAAACCACCGCACTTCCGCATCGTAAACACTAGTTAAATATTATTAACCCCTAATCTGTCGCCCCTAACAGCGCCGCCACCTACCTACCTTTATTAACCCCTAATCTGCCGCCCCCAACGTCGCCGCCACTATACTAAATTTAGTAACCCCTAAACCTAAGTCTAACCCTAACCCTAACACCCCCTAACTTAAATATAATTCAAATAAATCTAAATAAAACCTACTATTAATAACTAAATAATTCCTATTTAAAACTAAATACTTACCTATAAAATAAACCCTAAGTTAGTTACAATATAACTAATAGTTACATTGTATCTAGCTTAGGGTTTATTTTTATTTTACAGGCAAGTTTGTATTTATTTTAACTAGGCAGAATAGTTATTAAATAGTTATTAACTATTTACTAACTACCTAGCTAAAATAAATACAAATTTACCTGTGAAATAAAACCTAACCTGAGTTACCCTACAATGGAAATAAAGCATTTTGGTTTTTAAAGAGTTCCCCGGGTGAGTTTCTTTCACTACATTGATTCCAGCACCTGAATACCCGGGTCAAACTCAGCATTGAGGAGCGGAAACACGGAACACAGACCCTGGATGCACATAGTGCTCACAGAGCAGGAAGGAGTCGGGTCAGCGTTGCCGAAGAGGAGAGGGACAGCGGTGAGTAAAAAAGTTTATGCAATACAGGCAAAGTCCTTTTTGTGATATATGAAGCACATATTATTTTCTTTACCCCGCAAACTGCTCTCTCCGTGGACCAGAACCGGTCAGTCACACAAAAGGATACAAGTGTGTATATATATATGACCGAGACTGACCCAACTTTCTTTATAAATTTGTGTCTACTTTCCTGTGGCTATTCTGTGGAATTTAATATAATAATAAAAAGTGGACCGTGAATTTATACTGTGATAAAAAAGACTGTTTATTTGAATTAGCCATTCTTAATGTGAGAAGGTCAATTTCGTATATTGAGTTACCCTAACACCTAACCTTACACTACAATTAAATAAATTACCTAAATTACAAAAAAAACAATAAATTACACAAAATAAAAACAAATTATCAGATATTTAAACTAATTACACCTAATCTAATAGCCCTATCAAAATAAAAAAAGCCCCCCCAAAATAAAATAAAAAACCTAGCCTAAACTAAACTACCAATAGCCCTTAAAAGGGCCTTTTGCTGGACATTGCCCCAAAGAAATCAGCTCTTTTACCTGTAAAAAAAAATACAAACAACCCCCCAACAGTAAAACCCACCACCCACACAACCAACCCCCCAAATAAAACCCTAACTAAAAAAACCTAAGCTCCCCATTGCCCTGAAAAGGGCATTTGGATGGGCATTGCCCTTAAAAGGGCATTTAGCTCTATTGCTGCCCAAACCCTAACCTAAAAATAAAACCCACCCAATAAACCCTTAAAAAAACGTAACACTAACCCCCGAAGATCCACTTACACTTTTGAAGAACAGACATCCATCCTCAACGAAGCCGGGAGAAGTCCTCAATGAAGCAGCAAGAAGTCCTCAACGAAGCCGGGAGAAGTCTTCATCCAAGCTGGCAGAAGTGGTCATCCAGACGGCATCTTCTATCTTCATCCATCCGGAGCGGGTTCATCTTCAAGACATCCGGCGCAAAGCATCCTCTTCTTATGACGTCTAACGAAGAATAAAGGTTCCTTTAAATGATGTCATCCAAGATGGTGTCCCTTGAATTCCGATTGGCTGATAGAATTCTATCAGCCAATCGGAATTAAAGGTGAAAAATTCCTATTGGCTGATGCAATCAGCCAATAGGATTGAGCTCGCATTCTATTGGCTGTTCCAATCAGCCAATAGAATGCAAGCTCAAACCTATTGGCTGATAGGATCAGCCAATAGGATTGAAGCTCAATCATATTGGCTGATTTCATCAGCCAATAGGAATTTTTCACCTTTAATTCCGATTGGCTGATAGAATTCTATCAGCCAATCGGAATTCAAGAGATGCCATATTGGATGACATCATTTAAAGGAACCTTCGTTCTTCGTAAGACGTCGGAAGAAGAGGATGCTCCGCGCCGGATGTCTTGAAGATGGACCCGCTCCACGCCGGATGGATGAAGATAGAAGATGCCATCTGGATGAAGACTTCTGCCCGTCTGGAGGACCACTTCTGCCGGCTTGGATGAAGACTTCTCCCGGCTTTGTTGAGGACTTCTTGCCGATTCGTTGAGGACTTCTCCCGGCTTCATTGAAGATGGATGTCCGGTCTTGAAAACTGTAAGTGGATCTTCGGGGCTTAGTGTTAGGTTTTTTTAAGGGTTTATTGGGTGGGTTTTATTTTTAGGTTAGGGTTTGGGCAGCAATAGAGCTAAATGCCCTTTTAAGGGCAACGCCCATCCAAATGCCCTTTTCAGGGCAATGAGGAGCTTAGTTTTTTTTTAGTTAGGATTTTATTTGGGGGGTTGGTTGTGTGGTGGTGGGTTTTACTGTTGGGGGGTTGTTTGTAATTTTTTTTACAGGAAAAAGAACTGATTTCTTTGGGGCAATGCCCCGCAAAAGGCCCTTTTAAGGGCTATTGGTAGTTTAGTTTAGGCTAGGTTTTTTTATTTTTTTTATTTTTTTGTATTATTTTGATAGGGCTATTAGATTAGGTGTAATTAGTTTAAATATCTGATAATTTGTTTTTTATTTTGTGTAATTTAGTGTTTGTTTGTTTTTGTAATTTAGGTAATTGTATTTAATTTAGGTAATTTATTTAATTGTAGTGTAAGGTTAGGTGTTAGTGTAAGGCAGGTTAGGTTTTATTTTACAGGTAAATTTGTGCAATACAGGCAAAGTCCTTTTTGTGATATATGAAGCACATATTATTTTCTTTACCCCGCAAACTGCTCTCTCCGTGGACCAGAACCGGTCAGTCACACAAAAGGATACAAGTGTGTATATATATATGACCGAGACTGACCCAACTTTCTTTATAAATTTGTGTCTACTTTCCTGTGGCTATTCTGTGGAATTTAATATAATAATAAAAAGTGGACCGTGAATTTATACTGTGATAAAAAAGACTGTTTATTTGAATTAGCCATTCTTAATGTGAGAAGGTCAATTTCGTATATTGAGTTACCCTAACACCTAACCTTACACTACAATTAAATAAATTACCTAAATTACAAAAAAAACAATAAATTACACAAAATAAAAACAAATTATCAGATATTTAAACTAATTACACCTAATCTAATAGCCCTATCAAAATAAAAAAAGCCCCCCCAAAATAAAATAAAAAACCTAGCCTAAACTAAACTACCAATAGCCCTTAAAAGGGCCTTTTGCTGGACATTGCCCCAAAGAAATCAGCTCTTTTACCTGTAAAAAAAAATACAAACAACCCCCCAACAGTAAAACCCACCACCCACACAACCAACCCCCCAAATAAAACCCTAACTAAAAAAACCTAAGCTCCCCATTGCCCTGAAAAGGGCATTTGGATGGGCATTGCCCTTAAAAGGGCATTTAGCTCTATTGCTGCCCAAACCCTAACCTAAAAATAAAACCCACCCAATAAACCCTTTAAAAAACGTAACACTAACCCCCGAAGATCCACTTACACTTTTGAAGAACAGACATCCATCCTCAACGAAGCCGGGAGAAGTCCTCAATGAAGCAGCAAGAAGTCCTCAACGAAGCCGGGAGAAGTCTTCATCCAAGCTGGCAGAAGTGGTCATCCAGACGGCATCTTCTATCTTCATCCATCCGGAGCGGGTTCATCTTCAAGACATCCGGCGCAAAGCATCCTCTTCTTATGACGTCTAACGAAGAATAAAGGTTCCTTTAAATGATGTTATCCAAGATGGTGTCCCTTGAATTCCGATTGGCTGATAGAATTCTATCAGCCAATCGGAATTAAAGGTGAAAAATTCCTATTGGCTGATGCAATCAGCCAATAGGATTGAGCTCGCATTCTATTGGCTGTTCCAATCAGCCAATAGAATGCAAGCTCAAACCTATTGGCTGATAGGATCAGCCAATAGGATTGAAGCTCAATCATATTGGCTGATTTCATCAGCCAATAGGAATTTTTCACCTTTAATTCCGATTGGCTGATAGAATTCTATCAGCCAATCGGAATTCAAGAGATGCCATATTGGATGACATCATTTAAAGGAACCTTCGTTCTTCGTAAGACGTCGGAAGAAGAGGATGCTCCGCGCCGGATGTCTTGAAGATGGACCCGCTCCACGCCGGATGGATGAAGATAGAAGATGCCATCTGGATGAAGACTTCTGCCCGTCTGGAGGACCACTTCTGCCGGCTTGGATGAAGACTTCTCCCGGCTTTGTTGAGGACTTCTTGCCGATTCGTTGAGGACTTCTCCCGGCTTCATTGAAGATGGATGTCCAGTCTTGAAAACTGTAAGTGGATCTTCGGGGCTTAGTGTTAGGTTTTTTTAAGGGTTTATTGGGTGGGTTTTATTTTTAGGTTAGGGTTTGAGCAGCAATAGAGCTAAATGCCCTTTTAAGGGCAACGCCCATCCAAATGCCCTTTTCAGGGCAATGAGGAGCTTAGTTTTTTTTTAGTTAGGATTTTATTTGGGGGGTTGGTTGTGTGGTGGTGGGTTTTACTGTTGGGGGGTTGTTTGTAATTTTTTTTACAGGAAAAAGAACTAATTTCTTTGGGGCAATGCCCCGCAAAAGGCCCTTTTAAGGGCTATTGGTAGTTTAGTTTAGGCTAGGTTTTTTTTTTTTATTTTATTTTTTTTTATTATTTTGATAGGGCTATTAGATTAGGTGTAATTAGTTTAAATATCTGATCATTTGTTTTTTATTTTGTGTAATTTAGTGTTTGTTTGTTTTTGTAATTTAGGTAATTGTATTTAATTTAGGTAATTTATTTAATTGTAGTGTAAGGTTAGGTGTTAGTGTAAGGCAGGTTAGGTTTTATTTTACAGGTAAATTTGTATTTATTTTAGATTTGTAGTTAGTAAATAGTTAATAACTATTTAATAACTATTCTACCTAGTTAAAATAAATACAAACTTGCCTGTAAAATAAAAATAAACCCTAAGCTAGATACAATGTAACTATTAGTTATATTGTAGCTAGCTTAGGGTTTATTGTACAGGTAAGTATTTAGTTTTAAATAGGAATTATTTAGTTATTAATAGTATATTTTATTTAGATTTATTTATTTGAATTATATTTAAGTTAGGGGGTGTTAGGGTTAGGGTTAGACTTAGGTTTAGGGGTTAATAAATTTAGTATAGTGGCGGCGACATTGGGGGCGGCAGATTAGGGGTTAATAAAGGTAGGTAGGTGGCGGCGATGTTAGGGGCGGCAGATTAAGGGTTAATAATATTTAACTAGTGTTTACGATGCGGGAGTGCGGTGGTTTAGGGGTTAATATGTTTATTATAGTGGCGGCGATATCGTGAGCGGCAGATTAGGGGATAATAATTTTATGTTAGTGTTTGCGATGCGGGAGGGTCTCGATTTAGGGGTTAATAGGTAGTTTATGGGTGTTAGTGTACTTTTTAGCACTTTAGTTATGAGTTTTATGCTACAGCTTTGTAGCGTAAAACTCATAACTACTGACTTTAGATTGCGTTACGAATCTTGCGGGATAGGCTGTACCGCTCACTTTTTGGCCTCCAAAGAAAAGCTTGTCATATCGGCACTATGGAAGTCCCATTGAAAAAAGACTATACTCAAATTGCGTAAGTTAATTTGCGGTACGGCCATAAAAGTGTGCGGGACAGCTGTACCTACAAGACTCGTAATAGCAGCGGTAGTGAAAAAGCAGCGTTATAACCAATAACGCTGCTTTTTTACTCTTAACGCAAAACTCGTAATCTAGCCGTTAGTGTTTTTTAAATTTTCGCAATTTTAGTGTTTGTATGTTTCTTTTTGGTAATGTTAGATTTTTTGATTTTTTTTGTAGTGTTAGGTTTATTTAAATTTCATTTGTATTTTTTTATTTTTTTCGTAGTGTTAGGTTATTTTAATCTTGTAATTTAGTTTTTTTATTTGCAGTTTATTTTATTTTCTGCTTAGTTTATGTTAGTTTTATTCATACGTTAATCTTATTTTTTTTTATTTCACAGGTAAGTTTTTATTTATTTAAGATCGTTATATTGTAAATTTAATTTAGAGTTAGGGGGTGTTAGGTTTAGGGGTCAATAGTTTAATTTAGTGATTTGTGATGTGGGGGGCGGCAGTTTAAGGGTTAATAGGTTTAGTTTAGTATTGGCGATGTGAATGGACGGCGGATTAGGTGTTAATAGGTGTAATATAGTATTTGCAATGTGGGAGGGTGGTGGTTTAGGGGTTAATATGTAGTTTATGGGTGTTAGTGTACTTTGTAACATTTTAGTTAAGAGTTTTGTTTTGTAAAATCCCAAACTACTGGTCTCAGATCACGGAATGGATTGCGGCGGTATAAGGTATAAAGCTAGCATTTTAGCCGCAACGCACAACCTGTAATACAGGCGCTATGAAAATCCCACACTCAAAAGTCATTTTTTGAGTGCGGAATGGTGAGTTACATTACATGCTATAACGCTTGCGCGGTATAGCTATACCGCCACGACTTGTAATACAGAAGACCTGCCATTCCACGCGCAATGGCCAATTTTTCAGCAGTATAGCCTTACCACACCAAACCGCCAAACATGTAATCTAGGTCTATGTTATTGCATTTCATCCTGTTCCTGCGGCTCTTTTCAAATCCATTCTTTACTTTACATCACCAATGTTGGTGTCGATGCTGCTTTTTAACATTTTGCCCGCATTTTAGACATTGCATTGGATCCCTTTTGAATATATATTGCTGCCTCACAGCACTTTTAATCCTCCCCAACACTCCACAGAGACAGCAATCACTAATGTTACTTATGACCTAATTACAGCAAAATTGAAAGGCCATTTCTCTCTGTTAATCTTTCACAATCTGTCTGCAGCCTTTGATACTGTTGATCTCCCTCTATTTCTCCAAACCCTCCAAACCTTCAGTATCTGTGACACAGCCCTTTTGTTGTTCTTTTCTTACCTGTCTAACCAAACCTTTAGGGTAACCTTCTCTGGCACATCCTCTGCCCCTTTGCCACTTTCTGTTGGGGCACCACAAGGCCCTGTCCTTTGTCCCCTTCTCTTCTCAATGTATATGTCCTGCTTAGGTTCCTTAATAAAGTCCCACAAGTTTCAATATCATTTTTATGCAGATGATTCTGAAATCTACCTCTCTGCACCAGACCTATATCTTCCTTGCTGTCTTTCTAAAATTTCATCCTAGATGCCTTTCACTACCTTAAGCAAAATCTCTCAAAAACTGAGTTTCTTTTTCCCCCCTTCTTCCAAAATCTCTATCCCCCAAACACAAAATCCTGACATTCAAGGCTATCAATAACACTGCTCCTCCCTATATCTCAGACCTCATCTCCAGAAACTTTCCCTCCCATTCCCTTCGCATTACTCATTATCACCTTCTTTCCTCCTCTCTAGTTACCTCTTCACATTCCCATCCTCTTGACAGGGCCCTCTACCCATGTGTCTCCCATAAATGATACCTTTCATATTAAACCTACATTTATAGTGCTGCTAAATCTGTTGGAACTTTAAATAAATAAATAATATAAATAATAATAATAATAATAAGTATCTGTATGTTTTTAGCAATGTAATATGTGAAGTTATTAATTAATAACAGTCGGCTAGATTACGGGTTTTGTGTTATGAGGGATGCTGTACTAACTTGCACGTTATTGTCACCGCTCACTTACCTACAGCGCTGGATTTACAGGTTTTCAGAAGTGGTCCTCCAGACGGGCAGAAGTCTTCACCCAGACGGCATCTTCTATGTTCATCCTTCCGACGCGGAGCGGCTCCATCTTCAAGACATCCGGCGCGGAGCATCCTCTTCAATCGAAGGGCTTCTTCTACAATGAAGGTTCCTTTAAATGATGTCATCTAAGATAGCGTCCCTTAGATTCCGATTGGCTGATAGAATTCTATCAACCAATCGGAATTAAGGTTGAAAAAATCCTATTGGCTGATGCAATCAGCCAATAGGATTGAACTTCAATCCTATTGGCTGATCCAATCAGCCAATAGGATTGAACTTGTATTCTATTGGCTGTTCCAATCAGCCAATAGAATGCGAGCTCAATCCTATTGGCTGATTGCATCAGCCAATAGGATTTTTTCAACCTTAATTCCGATTGGCTAATATAATTCTATCAGCTAATCTGAATCTAAGGGACACCATCTTGGATGACGTCATTTAAAGGAACCTTCATTGTAGAAGAAGCCGTCGATTGAAGAGGATGCTCCGCGCCAGATGTCTTGAAGATGGAGCCGCTCCGCATCGGAAGGATGAAGCTAGAAGATGCCGTCTGGGTGAAGACTTCTGCCTGTCTGAAGGACCGCTTCTGCCGGCTTCAATGAGGACATCTTGTCGCTTGGATGAAGACTTGTCCCAGCTTCGTTAAGGATGGATGTCGGCTCTTCAAAACTGTAAATGGATCTTCGGGGGTTAGTGTTAGGATTTTTAAGGGTGTATTGGGTGGGTTTTATTTTTAGATTAGGGGTTTGGGCTGAAATAGAGCTAAATGCCCTTTTAAGGGCAATGCCCATCCAAATGCCCTTTTCAGGGCAATGGGGAGCTTAGGTTTTTTTAGTTAGGGTTTTATTTGGGGGGTTGGTTGTGTGGGTGGTGGGTTTTATTGTTTGGGTGGTTGTTTGTAAAAAAAAAATTACAGGTAAAAGAGCTGATTTCTTTGGGGCAATGCCCTGCAAAAGGCCCTTTTAAGGGCTATTGGTAGTTTAGTTTAGGCTAGGGTTTTTTTTTATTTTGGGTGGGCTTTTTTATTTTGATAGGGCTATTAGATTAGGTGTAATTAGTTTAAAGATCTTGTAATTTGTTTTTTATTTTCTGTAATTTAGTGTTTGTTTGTTTTTGTAATTTAGCTAATTGTATTGAATTTAGTTAATTGTATTTAATTTTAGGGAATTTATTTAATTGTAGGGTTAGGTTAGGTGTTAGTGTAACTTAGGTTAGGTTTTATTTTACAGGTCAATTTGTATTTATTTTAGCAAGGTAGTTATTGAATAGTTAATAACTGTTTAGTAACTATTCTACCTAGTTAAAATAAATACAAACTTGCCTGTAAAATAAAAATAAAACCTAAGCTAGCTACAATGTAACCATTAGTTATATTGTAGCTAGCTTAGGGTTTATTTTGCAGGTAAGTATTTAGTTTTAAATAGGAATTATTTAGGTAATGATGGTAATTTTTATTTATATTTATTTTAATTATATTTAAGTTAGGGGGTGTTAGGGTTAGCCTTAGATTTAGGGGTTAATAAATTTAGTATAGTGGCAGCGATGTTAGGGGCAGCAGATTAGGGGTTAATAATATTTAACTAGTGTTTGTGAGGTGGAAGTGCGGCGGTTTAGGGGTTAATATGTTTATTCTAGTGGTGGCGATGTCGGGAGCGGCAGATTAGGGGTTAATCATACTCTTTTAGGCCTAGATTTAGAGTTCGGCGGTAGCCGTCAAAACCAGCGTTAGAGGCTCCTAACGCTGGTTTTGGCCGCCCGCTGGTATTTGGAGTCAGTGATTAAAGGGTCTAACGCTCACTTTACAGCCGCGACTTTTCCATACCGCAGATCCCCCTACGCCATTTGCGTAGCCTATCTTTTCAATGGGATCTTTCTAACGCTGGTATTTAGAGTCGTTTCTGCAGTGAGCGTTAGAGCTCTAACGACAAGATTCCAGCCGCCTGAAAAAAGCAGGAGTTAAGAGCTTTCTGGCTAACGCCGGTTTATAAAGCTCTTAACTACTGTACCCTAAACTACACTAACACCCATAAACTACCTATGTACCCCTAAACCGAGCTCCCCCCACATCGCCGCCACTCGATTAAAATTTTTAACCCCTAATCTGCCGACCGCCACCTACGTTATACTTATGTACCCCTAATCTGCTGCCCCTAACCCCGCCGACCCCTATATTATATTTATTAACCCCTAACTTGCCCCACACAACGTCGCCGCAAGCTACTTAAAATAATTAACCCCTAATCTTCCGACCGCAAATCGCCGCCACCTACGTTATCCCTATGTACCCCTAATCTTCTGCCCCTAACATCGCCGACCCCTATGTTATATTTATTAACCCCTAATCTGCCCCCCACAACGTCGCCGACACCTGCCTACACTTATTAACCCCTAATCTGCCGACCGGACCTGAGCGCTACTATAATAAAGTTATTAACCCCTAATCCGCCTCACTAACCCTATCATAAATAGTATTAACCCCTAATCTGCCCTCCCTAACATCGCCGACACCTACCTTCAATTATTAACCCCTAATCTGCCGACCGGAGCTCACCGCTATTCTAATAAATGTATTAACCCCTAAAGCTAAGTCTAACCCTAACACTAACACCCCCCTAAGTTAAATATAATTTTTATCTAACGAAATAAATTAACTCTTATTAAATAAATGATTCCTATTTAAAGCTAAATACTTACCTGTAAAATAAATCATAATATAGCTACAATATAAATTACATTTATATTATAGCTATTTTAGGATTAATATTTATTTTACAGGTAACTTTGTATTTATTTTAACCAGGTACAATAGCTATTAAATAGTTAAGAACTATTTAATAGTTACCTAGTTAAAATAATTACAAATTTACCTGTAAAATAAATCCTAACCTAAGATATAATTAAACCTAACACTACCCTATCAATAAAATAATTAAATAAACTACCTACAATTACCTACAATTAACCTAACACTACACTATCAATAAATTAATTAAACACAATTGCTACAAATAAATACAATTAAATAAACTATCTAAAGTACAAAAAATAAAAAAGAACTAAGTTACAGAAAATAAAAAAATATTTACAAACATAAGAAAAATATTACAACAATTTTAAACTAATTACACCTACTCTAAGCCCCCTAATAAAATAACAAAGACCCCCCAAAATAAAAAATTCCTTACCCTATTCTAAATTTAAAAAGTTACAAGCTCTTTTACCTTACCAGCCCTGAACAGGGCCCTTTGCGGGGCATGCCCCAAGAATTTCAGCTCTTTTGCCTGTAAAAAAAAACATACAATACCCCCCCCCCAACATTACAACCCACCACCCACATACCCCTAATCTAACCCAAACCCCCCTTAAATAAACCTAACACTAAGCCCCTGATGATCTTCCTACCTTGTCTTCACCATGCCAGGTTCACCGATCCGTCCTGGCTCCAAGATCTTCATCCAACCCAAGCAGGGGCTAGACATCCACTGAAGAAGTCCAGAAGAGGGTCCAAAGTCTTCCTCCTATCCGGCAAGAAGAGGACATCCGGACCGGCAAACATCTTCTCCAAGCGGCATCTTCTATGTTCTTCCATCCGATGACGACCGGCTCCATCTTGAAGACCTCCAGCGCGGATCCATCCTCTTCTTCCGACGACTAGACGACGAATGACGGTTCCTTTAAGGGACGTCATCCAAGATGGCGTCCCTCGAATTCCGATTGGCTGATAGGATTCTATCAGCCAATCGGAATTAAGGTAGGAATTTTCTGATTGGCTGATGGAATCAGCCAATCAGAATCAAGATCAATCCGATTGGCTGATCCAATCAGCCAATCAGATTGAGCTCGCATTCTATTGGCTGTTCCGATCAGCCAATAGAATGCGAGCTCAATCTGATTGGCTGATTGGATCAGCCAATCGGATTGATCTTGATTCTGATTGGCTGATTCCATCAGCCAATCAGAAAATTCCTACCTTAATTCCGATTGGCTGATAGAATCCTATCAGCCAATCGGAATTCGAGGGACGCCATCTTGGATGACGTCCCTTAAAGGAACCGTCATTCGTCGTCTAGTCGTCGGAAGAAGAGGATGGATCCGCGCTGGAGGTCTTCAAGATGGAGCCGGTCGTCATCGGATGGAAGAACATAGAAGATGCCGCTTGGAGAAGATGTTTGCCGGTCCGGATGTCCTCTTCTTGCCGGATAGGAGGAAGACTTTGGACCCTCTTCTGGACTTCTTCAGTGGATGTCTAGCCCCTGCTTGGGTTGGATGAAGATCTTGGAGCCAGGACGGATCGGTGAACCTGGCATGGTGAAGACAAGGTAGGAAGATCATCAGGGGCTTAGTGTTAGGTTTATTTAAGGGGGGTTTGGGTTAGATTAGGGGTATGTGGGTGGTGGGTTGTAATGTTGGGGGGGGGGTATTGTATGTTTTTTTTTACAGGCAAAAGAGCTGAAATTCTTGGGGCATGCCCCGCAAAGGGCCCTGTTCAGGGCTGGTAAGGTAAAAGAGCTTGTAACTTTTTAAATTTAGAATAGGGTAAGGAATTTTTTATTTTGGGGGTCTTTGTTATTTTATTAGGGGGCTTAGAGTAGGTGTAATTAGTTTAAAATTGTTGTAATATTTTTCTTATGTTTGTAAATATTTTTTTATTTTCTGTAACTTAGTTCTTTTTTATTTTTTGTACTTTAGATAGTTTATTTAATTGTATTTATTTGTAGCAATTGTGTTTAATTAATGTATTGATAGTGTAGTGTTAGGTTAATTGTAGGTAATTGTAGGTAGTTTATTTAATTATTTTATTGATAGGGTAGTGTTAGGTTTAATTATATCTTAGGTTAGGATTTATTTTACAGGTAAATTTGTAATTATTTTAACTAGGTAACTATTAAATAGTTCTTAACTATTTAATAGCTATTGTACCTGGTTAAAATAAATACAAAGTTACCTGTAAAATAAATATTAATCCTAAAATAGCTATAATATAAATGTAATTTATATTGTAGCTATATTATGATTTATTTTACAGGTAAGTATTTAGCTTTAAATAGGAATCATTTATTTAATAAGAGTTAATTTATTTCGTTAGATAAAAATTATATTTAACTTAGGGGGGTGTTAGTGTTAGGGTTAGACTTAGCTTTAGGGGTTAATACATTTATTAGAATAGCGGTGAGCTCCGGTCGGCAGATTAGGGGTTAATAATTGAAGGTAGGTGTCGGCGATGTTAGGGAGGGCAGATTAGGGGTTAATACTATTTATGATAGGGTTAGTGAGGCGGATTAGGGGTTAATAACTTTATTATAGTAGCGCTCAGGTCCGGTCGGCAGATTAGGGGTTAATAAGTGTAGGTAGGTGTCGGCGACGTTGTGGGGGGCAGATTAGGGGTTAATAAATATAACATAGGGGTCGGCGATGTTAGGGCAGCAGATTAGGGGTACATAAGGATAACGTAGGTGGCGGCGGTTTACGGAGCGGCAGATTAGGGGTTAAAAGTGTAATGCAGGGGTCAGCGATAGCGGGGGGCGGCAGAATAGGGGTTAATAAGTGTAAGGTTAGGGGTGTTTAGACTCGGGGTACATGTTAGAGTGTTAAGTGCAGACGTAGGAAGGGTTACCGCATAGCAAACAATGGGGCTGCGTTAGGAGCTGAACGCTGCTTTTTTGCAGGTGTTAGGTTTTTTTTCAGCTCAAACAGCCCCATTGTTTCCTATGGGAGAATCGTGCACGAGCACGTTTTTGAGGCCGGCCGCGTCCGTAAGCAACTCTGGTATCGAGAGTTGCATTTGCGGTAAAAATGCTCTACGCTCCTTTTTTGGAGCCTAACGCAGCATTTGTTTGAACTCTCGATACCAGAGTTAAATTTATGGTGCGGCCAGAAAAAAACCCGCGGAGCGTTAACAGCCCTTTTACCGCCGAACTCTAAATCTAGGCCTTAGTGTTTGCGATGCGGGAGGGCCTCGGTTTAGGGGTTAATAGGTAGTTTATGGGTGTACTTTTTAGCACTTTAGTTATGAGTTTTATGTTACAGCTTTGTAGTGTAAAACTCATAACTACTGACTTTAGAATGCGTTACGAATCTTGACGGGATAGGGTGTACCGCTCACTTTCTGGCCTCCCAGGACAAGCTTGTAATACCGGCGCTATGGAAGTCCAATTGAAAAAAGACTATGCGCAATTTGCGTAAGTTGATTTGTGGTAAGGCCAAAAAAGTGTGCGGTGCCCCTAAATCTGCAAGACTTGTAATAGCAGCGGTAGTAAAAAAGCAGCGTTATGAGGCTTAATGCTGCTTTTTTACTCATAACGCAAGACTCGTAATCTAGCCGAGTGATAATAGTGGCAGCTATTACTTTAATTTTTTATTAAACAGATATGAAATACAAACAATTTATTTTGTGATTCAGACAGAGCGTACCATTTTTAAAATGTTTCCAATTTACTTCTATTATCAAATTTGCTTTGTTCTCAATATTCTGTATTAAAAAAAAACTCTATTTTGTGACATCAGCTCAAGGGTTATAAAAGGCAACAGACTCTCAGGATATGCAGTGGTCACTCCCATTGAGGTATTTTAGGCCAACCCATCACCAGCTAATTACCGTGCCCAAGCTGCAGAATTAGCGGCCCTGACTTCTGCATGCCTCCTCACAAAATGTCAAACAATTCACATTTACACAGACCGTAAATATGCTTTTGGCATAGTTCATTCTACAAGACAGTTATGGAAACAAAGAAGTTTTCTTAGTTCAGCAGGCACTCCATTTGTGAATACTACACAAGAAAATGCCCACGTAGATGTCATCCGAGCCTCTACTGATATCTCAATAATAAACTGTTCCACGCACTCTTCTAGCAAGGATCCTATTTCTTAAGCATAGACAACTGCACAACAAACACTGACTGCTGACAGCCCACACATACCAGACCCCTATCTAACTCCAATTGACATTCCACTGACTAAGGGCCAGATTACAAGTGGAGTGATATTTAATGCTCCCTCTCAAGCGTTTACTGCATTAGAAGTAAGCTTTTTGCGCTCGTTGGGTTGCACTTCTATTATGAGTTGAAAGTAAACTGAAACTCACGCGCTGACCTGATGGGCTTAAAAAGTCAAACTTAGAATATCTTGCGTGCAATAACGTATTCCCCCTTAGAAGTCAATGGAGCACGCAAATAATTAGTCTTTTACATTCCAATATTCTTCACATAGAAGAATATGTTCTATTTATTCATAAATAAATATTTTTATATATCCTATATATCTTATGAATTAAAAATATCTTTATTTAAAGGGACACAAAATTAAACTTTCATGATTCAGATAGAGCATGCACTTTTAAACAACTTTCCAATTTACTTCCATTGATAAAATGTGCACAGCCATTTTATATTTATACTGAGCATGTGCAAGAATTCACATAATTATATGTATATGCATTTGTAATTGGCTAATGGCTGTCACATGATACAGGGAGAGTGGAAATAGACATAACTTGGAAATCTGTCAGAAAAAAAGTCTACTACTCATTTGAAGTTTAGACTAAGGGGCCAATTTATCATAGTGCGAGCGGACATGATACGACGTAGCGTATAATGTCCGCCGCACATCAATAAATGCCGACAGCATACACTGTCAGCGTTTATCATTGCACAAGCAGTTCTTGTGAACTGCTTGTGCAATGCCGCCCCCTGCAGATTCAATACCAATCTTCCGCTAGCAGGGGGTGTCAATCAACCCGATCATATTCGATCAGGTTGATGTATGTCCGCTGCCTTAGAGCAGTCGGACAAGTTATGGAGCAGCGGTCTTTAGACCATTCGGAGCTTGATTATTCGGCCCCAATATGCTATTGTATTGTCCTTTTCTAATGCATTTGTTGATTATGCAAATCTACTGTATTTACTTGTACTTATATATATAACAGGATCACATACTGTGGATTTTTTAAATCAGTTTGATACTTCAACATATACTCAGATCACTACTGCCCTTTTTCTTTTCCAGTACAAACCATGTTAACAATCAAAATTAAACACTCTTCACAATCAACAGCTTAACATAAATGTTTCACTACTATGGGCTCCATGTATGAAGCAGCGCAAGCTGCTCCGGAGACTTTCCGGGCCAGGTTCATATGCGAGCCTGCTTCCCGCAATGTAAGAAACAGTGGCCATTAGACCACTGCTTCTTACATCCTACACCACCTCTCTAAGGTGAAGCGGGAAAATCACTGAGAGCTCGTCTGCTCTCGATGATTGACAGCCCCTTCAGTCGCATGATTGGTCATGCAAATGAAGAGGCAGGCATTACACACTGCGATGAGTGTGTAATGATACATACGGGCCAGTGGACGAACATGTAGTGAAGGCGGGCTGACAGCTTCACAAGTTGAGAAGCTGTCCGTTCACCTCTTAGTACATGGAGCCCTATATGTCACTTCACAGAGATGTTCTACAGCAAATGCTAAATGGTAGATACTCAGCTTATTTTATTTACCAGCAACTCAATTCAAGTAGGCTACCAACTCACAACTGATAGGTCCCTATATAGAACCTTTAAAAGTCACATTATTCCCTGTCATTTTAATTTTAAAATATGTTGTAAAAATTAAAGATTGTGCATGCGATAACATATTCCTCTATAGAAGTCAATGAAGCAAAAAAGTTAACACTCTTCTCGAAAGCAAACCAGATAGCACATTCTCAAGAGCACTAACTCGACATGAAAATATTAATATTTTTCATTCCAATGTTCTTCACATAGAAGAATGTGTTCTATTTATTCCTAAATACATATTTCTGTATATATATATGATTTTTTTTGCAAAACAATATATTTATACCTATCGATCTATATATATATATATATAAAAGATAAAATGGAAATAAGCACTCACTGGTCTTTGGTTAGCAAAGTCACCAAAAAATATTTATTGCGTGCTGTGACGTTTCAGGACCAAGCACAGTCCCTTCCTCTGACAGTGTTAAAATGAAAAAAGCAGCCTTATATCGGCCCTAAACACCCTCCCACACACTCAGAGCCAATCAATGCCCTGTTATGTACACACCCCCAGAACACATAGATCTCATTGGATATTAGATTATACATGTCATAGTGAAAAACAAACTAATGTGTTGAATAACGAACCTAATAGTGAGATAAGAGAAAAAGCAAAATAGAATAAACTAAAATCATTGTCAGGGTCCCCAATCCTAATGGTACAGCAGAAAAATCACTGGTATAACACATGTAAATAATAACTAGAACAAGATAAAACGACCAAACATCGGGAGCCAATCACAGTCAGCTCACAGTCTTCCAATAGTTCTCCAACCAAGAGTGTGATGTCACCGTGATCTACCCCTAACAAACTCACAGGCAATGAAACACCCTGTAGACAAATGTCAATACCAAAAGACATGTTCACCTTAGTCCCCACAACAAAAGTCAAACCATCCCCACAACAGGAGGCCAATCGCATCCACAATCAAAACTTCGATCCATCACACTCCACTAACGATACTCATAAACACTGACATAGACACCGCCTGGGCCAATCGTTAGGCGTTGTCTATGTCAGTGTTTCTGCCCCTGTGTGGGTGGTACTCGTATAGTGTTTATGAGTATCGTTGGTGGAGTGTGATGGATCGAAGTTTTGATTGTGGATGCGATCAGCCTCCTGTTGTGGGGATGGTTTGACTTTTGATGCGGGGACTAAGGTGAACATGTCTCACTTTTGGTATTGACATTTGTTTAGATCATATGCATAAAATGGGTATTCTTTGTGTTCATGGTGATAAACATGAATATGCTACAGCTGATGTAAATTTCGAAACACAATGTGGTTCTTTAAAACATTGGGTAGGTGTAGTACCCAAATTAGCTCATGAGGTGGTTATAGGAAGAGATTTTCCTAAGTTTTTTTAATTATGGACTTTAATAGTAAATTCAGCTAAGGACTCGGAGCCCAAAGGGAATGAAACAATTGAGGATTTTGTGTTTCCTTTTTCTGAAATTGATTTGGACAAAAACAGTAAAGGTACAACTTATTGTCCTACGCCTGTATCGATAGGAGACCAGCCTATCCAGAATAATGAGCCAGGTGTTAGTACAGAAAGCAATGATGATTTATTAGATTTGGAGGTTAATTGTGGTAATTTTAAAAGTGCCCAATGGGAGGATCGCGCTTTGGCTGAAGCAAGAAATTATATACGGGTTGTAAATGGTGTTATTTCACAGCCATTAAAACCATTACCTTATCCTCACTTTGAAGTAAATAATAAACTGCTATACAGAATAGATAAAAAGGGCACAGATATTGTTAATCAGTTGTTGGTACCTCAACTTTTTCGTAATACAGTGTTAAATCTTGCACATAGTCACATACTAGGGGGGCACCTGGGAATGGATAAGACTAAAGAAAGGGTCCTTAGAAGGTTTTACTGGCTAGGTGTGTTTAAGGCCATTAATAATTATTGCTCTTCATGTCCCAAGTGCCAGCTAACTGCTCCCACTAAGGATTTTCGTAGTCCATTAGTGCCTTTACCAATCATTGATGTGCCATGCGAAAGAATTGCCATGGACTTGATAGGTCTACTGGTGAAGTCAGCCAGAGGACACCAGTATATACTGGTTGTCCTGGATTATGCAACCCGCTATCCTGAGGCAGGATAGTTCTGCAAAATTTATAGCAAAGGAACTTATGCTTATGTTTAGTAGAGTGGGTATACCAAAGGAAATTTTTACAGATCAAGGGACTCCTTTTATGTCTAAGGTTACAAAAGAATTGTGTAAACTGCTCCATATTAAGCATCTGAAAACTTAAGGCATGTCACCCTCAAACTGATGGGCTGGTAGAGAGGTTCAATAAGACCCTAAAGAGTATGTTACGGAAGGCAATTGATGTGGATGGAAAAAATTGGGACCTTTTAATGCCGTATTTAATGTTTTCTATCAGGGAAGTTCCTCAGGCCTCAACAGGGTTTTCACCTTTTGAACTTTTGTATGGTCGACATCCACGTGGGTTACTTGATATTGTTAAAGAGACATGGGAACAGGAAACTACACCCTATAGAAGTGTTATTGAGCATATATCTCAAATGCAGGATCGAATGGAGGCTGTCATGCCCATAGTTAGGGAATATATGGGAAAAGCCCAAGAAGCACAAAAACACAGTTATAATCGTAATTATAGGGTTAGAGTGTTTCAGCCTGGTGACAGGGTACTAGTTTTAGTCCCTACAGTAGAAAATAAATGTTTGGCTACTTGGCACGGCCCATATGAGATAATTGAAAAGTTGGGTGATGTAAACTATAAGGTGAGTCAGCCAGAGAGAAGAAAACCTGAGCAGATATATCACATTAATTTAATGAAGCCCTGGAGGTTTTGAGTGTGGTAAATACAACAGAGATACCTGTTACTGAGCCAGAGGTAAATGTTTCTAAAACGGGGGCATGTCCAAGTAGCGGCCATGATCAGTCGCATCTCCTTAGGCTCTTCATGAAGGGCCTATAATCTGCAAATTATTTGTTCAATTTTCTAGCTTTTCAGCCATATACTACCACAACTAAGATGGAACAGATGGTGGGGAACTGTATGATCCTAACTATGCTAAGCTAAATACTGCGGGACCCAGATTTAGCCGGTTTGTAACCAAGAGGTCGCCTTTCACTGTCGATCCTGCACCCTCCCCCGAGACAGCGGGTAATACTACAAACCATAAGATAATTACGAGCGTTGCTCCAGAGTACTGCAAACTTCCAGTGGAGGCTACATATGAGATCAGTACTATGGTGCTTTTAATGCAACCTCCTGAGTGACTAACATATCTGCCGAATACACAGCACACTAGGCCAGATTCCAGGATTACAAAATGGCCACAGCCGATATGGAAATGGAGACAGCACTCATTCTGTCTGACCACTATCTCGCAGAATGCAAGCACAGCCTATCTCAACTTTACAGATTAGTCTGTAAGAAGCTACTAATCCCTGAGAGGGAAAATGGAGGTCGACGATCTCAGCACACTAAATATGTGGACTCCCAGAAGCACATAGACCCAGCCCTACTGCTAACTCGCAGGGGAAAACAGACACTACAGCCATCACGACTCTTACAAAAGCCAAAGGTTGATAATACCATTAAATGAGGTCCTCTTCCACTTGGCACCTCATCTCACAAGAAGCCAGCCAAGCTAATGAGAGAGTTTGCTACAACCCGGGGAAGGCGCCCTCCGGGTGCGAAGCGGATGCTTCCTAAAGCAAAAAAAAAAAGTCAAACAGCAAGACAGCGTGTTCTTTGGAGCCGTATGGCAGAGTGGAGAGACCTCATTCCTTTCCCTATCAGGGTCCAACACAAGCAGAGGAACTCAATACCAGTGGCCCCAGCTTACCCAGTACAGCAGATGATATCGATGGTCTCAGCACAGAATGGCTCTTACCGGTACCCAGGGTGCCCTCCAGAAGTAAACCCTTCAAGACAGGTGTAGGTTGACTATTCTTTGTTTTACGCCCCATTTATGGTCCCTTGGTGCATCTGTATGGAATTACCCTGATCATAGCTTACAGGACTGCTCTGTTTATTACAGCTTTGATGGACCTACCTCTCTAAAATGACGTTCTTAAGCTGACATCGCAAATGTTGACACATGGGGTTTTCAACTTGGACTGCGAGCTTGACTCAGCTAAGGGAATGTACATAAACCCCCTAACATACTCTTTAGTTATATATGATATTGTAGCACACACGCTAATATAAAGTCATAAAAGCTGGCACACTTATCCTGACGAGCAATACCTTATCAGCAAACTTTTATGTATAATGTTGTACACTATCTGAGGACTTGGCTGTACTAACCATCTGTAGCCTTGTTTTCATTCCACAGACAGAGGTTTGAAAAGCTTATTTGTTGCTTAGATTTCAGATACTGTCCTCAGGTTTGACCTTGCAACACAATGTTATTCAGTTTTATATTATATTTAAAATGTATTATGATGGTTTTGCTGTTTTTTTATTCATTAATGGTTTTGGTCCAGAAAGCGTACAGCGAGTGGCCCCATTACATTACCCTAAAATGTTCCTGGTTCATCTTACAGCTAGCCCAACTGAAAGAACTGATGTCGGCTCAGCAGCTTTATGTAGGCAAATTAAATGATCAGTTATGTGCGTGGGATAGTATTCCTTTAAAATAAAACCATACTGAACAGGAGCAATTACAATCTGTGTAATACAGTTTTCACCACAATATGGTCTGAATATAGCATAACCAATCACATAAAAAAACTATAGCTCTTCATAAATTTTATGTCTTAAAGCATTATCTTACACTACTGAATATACCTGCTTCTCTTCTTTGGCTTGCTAGCCCTAACCTTTCTTTTAAGCTTTGATACAAAAATCACTGGGTTAAAGAATCTTGCCCTTCACTCTATCTATATTTTGGAAAATACATGACATGTCACCCTCACGTTACCCCTTCAATAACAGAAGGGGGAAAAAATGTAACAATAATTGTCCATACCTACTACTCCAGCCTCCAATGTCCTCATGTTTAGTAAACAAGCCCATAAGGATTTATCTATTTATAACGGTCTGTTATGATGTCTTCCTTGCTATAATTATAGAAAGCTCTACAACTATTTGAAGGGTGTTATAACTCCTTCATACTTTACTACAAATACAGTGAGTGCAGAATTATTAGGCAAATGAGTATTTTGACCACATCATCCTCTTCATGCATGTTGTCTTACTTCAAGCTGTATAGGCTCGAAAGCCTACTACCAATTAAGCATATTAGGTGATGTGCATCTCTGTAATGAGAAGGGGTGTGGTCTAATGACATCAACACCCTATATCAGGTGTGCATAATTATTAGGCAACATCCTTTCCTTTGGCAAAATGGGTCAAAAGAAGGACTTGACAGGCTCAGAAAAGTCAAAAATAGTGAGATATCTTGCAGAGGGATGCAGCACTCTTAAAATTGCAAAGCTTCTGAAGCGTGATCATCGAACAATCAAGCGTTTCATTCAAAATAGTCAACAGGGTCGCAAGAAGCGTGTAGAAAAACCAAGGTGCAAAATAACTGCCCATGAACTGAGAAAAGTCAAGCGTGCAGCTGCCAAGATGCCACTTGCCACCAGTTTGGCCATATTTCAGAGCTGCAACATCACTGGAGTGCCCAAAAGCACAAGGTGTGCAATACTCAGAGACATGGCCAAGGTAAGAAAGGCTGAAAGACGACCACCACTGAACAAGACACACAAGCTGAAACGTCAAGACTGGGCCAAGAAATATCTAAAGACTGATTTTTCTAAGGTTTTATGGACTGATGAAATGAGAGTGAGTCTTGGTGGGCCAGATGGATGGGCCCGTGGCTGGATTGGTAAAGGGCAGAGAGCTCCAGTCCGACTCAGACACCAGCAAGGTGGAGGTGGAGTACTGGTTTGGGCTGGTATCATCAAAGATGAGCTTGTGGGGCCTTTTTGGGTTGAGGATGGAGTCAAGCTCAACTCCCAGTCCTACTGCCAGTTTCTGGAAGACACCTTCTTCAAGCAGTGGTACAGGAAGAAGTCTGCATCCTTCAAGAAAAACATGATTTTCATGCAGGACAATGCTCCATCACACGCGCCGAAGTACTCCACAGCGTGGCTGGCAAGAAAGGGTATAAAAGAAGAAAATCTAATGACATGGCCTCCTTGTTCACCTGATCTGAACCCCATTGAGAACCTGTGTTCCATCATCAAAAGTGAGATTTACAAGGAGGGAAAACAGTACACCTCTCTGAACAGTGTCTGGGAGGCTGTGGTTGCTGCTGCACGCAATGTTGATCGTGAACAGATCAAAACACTGACAGAATCCATGGATGGCAGGCCTTTGAGTGTCCTTGCAAAGAAAGGTGGCTATATTGGTCACTGATTTGTTTTTGTTTTGTTTTTGAATGTCAGAAATGTATATTTGTGAATGTTGAGATGTTATATTGGTTTCACTGGTAAAAATAAATAATTGAAATGGGTATATATTTGTTTTTTGTTAAGTTGCCTAATAATTATGCACAGTAATAGTCACCTGCACACACAGATATCCCCCTAAAATAGCTATAACTAAAAACAAACTAAAAACTACTTCCAAAACTATTCAGCTTTGATATTAATGAGTTTTTTGGGTTCATTGAGAACATGGTTGTTGTTCAATAATAAAATTAATCCTCAAAAATACAACTTGCCTAATAATTCTGCACTCCCTGTATTTATATCCCCCCTAATCTTCATCCTATGGTTTCTGTGTCATTTACAGATCTAGTTGACTGTTTCATATATGCCATAATATAAGAGAATAAAGATACACCAGCGTAACCTTCATGACCCACAAGCACTGATCTTAGCATATATTAGCTTACATTTGTTAACTTACAGTGTTTACTTGGGACAAGCTTTAGAGGGGAAATAGCATCCAAACAAATAGATTCGGGCGGGAGCAATTCCAACTACTCAACACTGCTACACTCACCCACTAAAACTAAAACTACAGCATCATGTCCATCTCGCTCATAGCCTAACTATTATACTTAAGACAAGGAAGCTCATGACACAGTATTCCATACTATTCCCACCCTCTGCACATCATAATTGTTAAGACGTTAGTATATTATAGAGCGTATATCCTTAAATATTAGATACATTTTGTGTTCTCACTTCCCGAGTTTCCTAATTATCTAGGCTGTGGCACAATGTTGGTATTTATAATTCATGATAAAGGGGAATAAAGCATATCATAGCTTCCCCTCTCTACACATAGCACTCAGAAGAATTATATGTTCTCGCTCTCTACTCACAAATGTTAAACTGTACTTCTTCATAAGACTGATGCCTATAGCACCTGTGTATATTTATTCTGTTATGTAGAATAATAATCTCCTACTGAGAGATTATGGCTGGCTTTCAAGGTACTAGATAGCAAGCAGTCCAGATAGCACCTATTACCTCACAACAGAGCTCTATTTCCCTCATAACTATTCTATTAAGAACAAATGTCAGCATCCTCTTCTATCTCAGGGGTTTATTATTTTCTGGTCACGAGCTGTGTGTGTTATTGCTCTGATGTATATTTATAGATTGTGTATCATACCCAATTTCCTGAGTATAATATACAATTTACTATATATTTTAATTAGCTATATTTGTAATCCATTTTCAGCTGGGCTTCCCATGGACCACTCCATATACTATTCCTCCTATATTTTGTTTCTAATTTTAGCAAGGTCCTAGAGTGGCCTTAGAAGTTTGCTTTGGAGGATCATCCTACAGAAAACATTGTAAAATTAATGGTCAAGAAACCATCTAGCTACCATATATTGTTTTGTCACGCCCCCTTCCCCCCCCCCCCACCTCTGCCCGTTTTAACTTAGAGCGGCTTTTTGCCCGCTGACTACCCCATCCCCCCCTTATAAATACTTTGAAATCTTAATTTATCATAAGGTCCATGAGGGGCCTTTTCTGGGACTAACATATATCCTCTTCTCTCATAACCATAAGACCCGTAAGTGGTCGGCTCAGTAGTCACCTCAATAAGCTAGTATTATCATAAAATGGAGGATTCAGAAGCTCATGTCCTTTATTATTTTAATCTCTAACCTCAATATACCTTGTTAACGCATTTATTATGTTTGTGTGACTAAGGTTGTAACACTTATGAATGTCACTATTGGTTGTATTGTTTGAAAATCCTCAATAAAAAAAAAAAAAAAAATGTTTCTAAAACCCTATCTGTGCATCAAAAGCAAGAGGTCAAGGACTTTATTAGAAGGAACAGAGAGGTTTTTTTCATGATGCCAGGGGGAACTAACGTAATTAAACATGACATAGTTACAGAACCAGGAAAAAAAGTTTCCCTTAAACCCTATAGAGTTCCTGAAGCCCGTAGGGAGGCTATTAAATTGGAGGTGGAAAAAATATTAAAACTTGGGGTGAAGAATCATACAGTGTTTTGCAGCCCTGTCTGAAAATAAGGGAGTTAAAGAGGCATGTTACACACACCTTATCATTTTTTTTCAGGTTAATTACAGATCATGCTCCTCTCAAATGGATGAGTCAGAATAAGGAGAGGAATGCAAGAGTGACTAGATGGTTTCTTAGTCTGCAGCCTTTTCATTTCATTGTTGAGCACAGAGCAGGTCTTTTGCAGAGCAATGCTGATGGTCTTTCAAGGGTACACTCTTTAATGTCTATGGTCGCTCACTCCACCAAGTGTGAGCTGGGGGGGGGAGTAAGTGTGACAGAAAGTCTGGTTTGGTGATAGAGGGCGTATATATTAGACCAAGTTTAATACATTTCACTTTACCATTTTGCTAAGAAACCCCAGGGAAATGATTAGTGTTTTTTAGTTGTGAATAGCTTACAGCTGTTAAAGACAATTACACTCAGGTGTGGCTCTTGATTATTGGGAATGGTAAATAAAGGGATTATCGTTTTAATTAACTTTTTAAACAATAACATTTTTGTTTACTATCCCTTTAATTGCAATGGGCTCCAATGCACATATATACCAATAAATATACACAGATGAAGAGTGAGTGCTGGGTCCATTGTATTTAGATAGATAGATAGATAGATAGATAGATAGATAGATAGATAGATAGATAGATGTGTATATGTGTGTTTATATATGTATAAATGTCTATGAATACATCAATGCATATGTACACACACACACATATATATATGTATATGTATGTATCTCAATGTTAAAGCCCCTTGCCTGACTTTTTTTTTTTTCAAACACCTGAGACCACATATCTTTGAGCCTTTATAACTTTTTTGTGCAATATTATTTTTGAATAATGTTGTACTAGCTAGTGTTATTTATATTATGGGCTCTATTTATCAAGGTCTGGCGGACCTGATCCGGCACTGCGGATCAGGTCCGACAAACCTCGCTGAATACGGCGAGCAATACGCTCGCCGTATTCAGCATTGCACCAGCAGCTCACAAGAGCTGCTGGTGCATAGCCGCCCCCCTGCAGACTTGTGGCCAATAGGCCGCCAGCAGGGGGGTGTCAATCAACCCGATCGTTCTCGATCGGGTTGATATCCGGCGATGTCCTGTCCGCCTGCTCAGAGCAGGCGGATAGGTTATGGAGCAGCGGTCTTTGTGACCGCTGCTTCATAACTGCTGTTTCTGGCGAGCCTGCAGGCTCGCCAGAAACACGGGCATCAAGCTCCATACGGAGCTTGATACATATGCCCCTATAACTTTACTTAGTAATGTATTTTTGATGTGTTTTGTGACACTTTTTTGCTTTGCAAAACATTTAACCAGAGTTCTGAGGAAACGCTATTCCCAACAAGTGTTAACTTCAATTGCGCTCAAGCAATCGCGTTTACTTTCAACTTGTAATACGAGCACCAAACCCAACGGGCAATTAACCACTTTCGCTCGCACTTAACAGTTTGCGCTCCACTCGTAATATCGCCCTAAGTATCGATCAAGCCTCATTAATATATTGCCCTTCAACTGAGCCAGTGAGAAAGATAATATTTCATTATTTCTTAATAAATCAGTCTTTTCAAGTCTTTTTTCTCTTGTTTTCTGTCTGGCCTAGATACAGTAACCCTCTGAGAGAATTGTGAGGTAAAAATATCCAGCCAAGTTTTAAGCTACATCCAACATTTTATTTAGTTAAGGACATCTCAAAGTATATTTAACACTCTCTATTCAAATGTATATTTGACATTTAATCTTACATTTATTAAGCTGGTGTCTGAATGAAAAATGCATTTCAATTGTCCAATTAAGTAGATAGAGAAGCTTCAGCAGAAATAACAAATTCTTACTGAAATGCCCTTTACTGAAAGATCAGGGGAATCTCAAAACTAGTATCAACTCATTCCTCCTTAAGGCATTCAATGGTAAAGAAGTGGTCCAGTAATATACTATATCTGAATATTTCTTTGTAGTTTCAACATGTGACTCAGACCATTAGAAGGAAATATAACTGTCAGATTGCTGTTAACAGTCAAAGGTTGTTTTTGTGTGTGTGTTTTTATGTTCTTACTAATGGATGCTGAAGAAAAATAAATGAATCATTGAGAAGCTTAAAGCCTTGTGATTCACCCTTTAAGCAAGTAGAAATTATTCCCACAGAGCAAGTTAGAAAATGTGTTTTTGATTATTTTACAGCAATGTAGATGTAATAATTTGTCTGTCTTTAAATATCATATGTTTAACATGCCTTTGTGAATGTTCTTATCAAAGCCTTTTCATTATATATGTGGATAATATATATTGTTTTACTCGTATTTTCTAACTGCCTTTCAAAATCATACTATTAGACCCTGGCTGCCAGAAAACGTAATGAAGTGTTTTGCAGCCCTGTCTGAAAATAAGGGAGTTAAATAGGCATGTTACACACACCTTATAATTATTTTTTTTTTACACGGACACTTACATCTCTCTTTAAAATCCAGTGACAGGTCATATACAAGTGAAAAACTGGAAATATATCACTGATCTCAAAATTAACCCAAAAAGCCAAACTTTGAATATCGCTAACAGCGTTAAAATATTCCCCCATAGACTTAAAAAAGTGTGAAAAATCCTGACACCTAGGGCTTGATCACATATGCGGCGTCGCCCGCAAAATCCTCCACCGCCTGTTTTTAAGCGATTTTGGTATTACATATATGGCTTGGCATACAAGTTACGCGCGTATATTTCCCCCGTCGGCCGTATTTTTTTGTCCCATAGATTAACATAGAACAGCCGCGCAATTTGGTATCCAATATACAGTGTAAGGACTTACTGTATGCGCACAGAATTCAGATAATCTAGTCCATTCTTATCTCGCCACATATTGCAGGCGCAGCAACCCTTCCACTGACTAAAAAAGCAACGTAACTCCCTGAAAGCCTTAACAAACACATACATTTAAGCAGCATCTCAAATAGTTAAAGGGCAGCATACTATGATATTGGGTTTTTAAGGTTTATTTGTGTATTTGAAATAGCTGATTTTGTTGTTTGAAGCCACAACCTAATCAAATGGATTGAGCTTGTAGGTATAATCAGATCTCATTACTTTATCACATTGTGTACATAAACTTGCTTATTTACTTTATATTTGTTCTGAAAACAATCACCAATACTTGGAGGAGAAAACAATGGAAAATCATAATTGTATTACCTTTATCTCTTTAGAACCCACTGGAGTGTAATTTATTCTAATGTTAACATAGCTTGGCATTGATGCCAAAATATATAGACAGTCAAGTCCAAAGAAAACCTTCTTGTTTCAAATAGGGCATGTCATTTCAAACAACTTTCCAATTTAATTCTAACACCAATTTTGCTTTGTTCTCTTGGTATTCTTAGTTGAAAGCTAAACCTAGGATGGCTCATATGATAATTTATAAGACCTTGAAGGCCGCCTCTTTGCAATTGTGTCAAACTAATCACAAACAACACAACCTCTCACCTGCAGCCTTAAAACACCTGATAATGCACACCCTATCAGTAACATCACTATTATATATACCCATGTGTCAATTTATATTGGATGTGAGATACATTGATTTAAATCTTAGAAGTGAATATTACTATATGTACCCTTCGTAAACAACTATTGTGGATGTGAGTTATAGTACAATAATATGTCATAAACATGATAATATTACCTATTTTATTGCCATTTCCACACAGGTCATATTATATGTGTTAACAATATTAGTGTAATAAAACACACCTCACATGGATGTGTATAACAAGTACATGATAAATAACAGAGGACAAGGTTTATGGTGAACTATAATAATATTTATTTATTTTTTGGCTTCTTGGATGAGGAAGCTGAGGTGACTGTAGTGGATTTCCTTGTTCTCCTGGTTTTAGAAGATTCTGGTGTTTCTGCTGGTGTGCTGGCCACAGATGATAGGCTGGAGGCAGTGTCCTGCTGATGTGTAAAGTGCTCAACCAACACACCCAAGAGTTGATTTTGTTCTCTCCATGTATTGTCCATTTGCATCTGCATATCAGACAGAATTCGCATCATCTGTGACTGGTTCTGAACACTTGCACTTAACGATGCTGCCATGTCCCTCTGCAGATCTATGCTACGTTGTTGCATCCTCTCTTGGCTCCTGATAAACTTTTCTTAGTTCCTGATTAACCTTTCTTGGTTCCTGAAGAACCTCTCTTGGTCTCTTTGTATGCTCTCGGTGCTTGTTATGAGCCTCCTCTGGAGTGCAATGTATTCCTCACCCAGGGGAGAATACAATGCATCCACAGGCTCTTGAGCAGCAGGTCATCTAGTTGCTTGTGGGGCATGGTCACCTGCATCTGCTGGTTCTTGTGGGGCAGGGGCAGCTACATCTGTTGGTTCTTGTGGTGCAGGGTCACCTGCATCTGAAGGTTCTTGTGGGGCAGGTTCAGCTGCATCTGATGGTTCTTGTGGGGCAGGTTCAGCTGCATCTGATAGTTCTTGTGGGGCAGGTTCAGCTGCATCTGATGGTGCTTGAGGTACAGCTGTAGTTTCTGCTATATTTCCATCTGTAGATGGTGGAGCTCGTCCAGGTGATGAGGATGGTGGGCCTCGTCCAAGTGATGAGGATGGTGGAGCTCTCATGGTTGATTGATAGTCCCACTGATGACCAGTTTGTGACCACTCAGCCTGTCCAATTGGCACTTCTTGTGACATAGTCTGTGGGTAAAATCCATGACTGCCATGAGAATGTGTTGTGGGGGGTAAATACATGGACCCTTTGTGGCTGTCTTGGCTCCCCCTCAAAGCCAAAAGGAAGGATATTACTCTGGCTAGGAATCTTGCCAGGGGTCATATGGTAATGGTGGTGGTATCACTCCCGGGTCCTCAACTAAAGCCATCCAACCATGCTCATGCCTGGGAGCATACTGTTCTTGCAGATGCCTGAAGGCCAAATACCATGCTCCTCATTGTGTACATGAATGTGTGATATTACAGGATGTTATATCTCAAATACATATAATACTGGTGTGTGTGATGTTACTCACCAGCATGATGTGCTGTAGTTGCAGCCCCCAAGTCACGAGCCCCTGGAAGTCCACAAACTGCTGTGATACTCAGGGACCTGCGTATCATCTCCTGCCAGATGTTATACTCTATATCCAGGGATAGCCCACTGCCTATTCCCTTCTGGTACATAGCTTCCTGCCCCATCTTTTCTTTGACCCACCTCTTGCAGTCATTCCAGTGCTTTTTCAGGCCCTCAACAGTCCTCCTCTGCAGGGCCACTCTGTTGACGGCATCCTCTACCGCCCACCATGCCGTTTCTCTCTTTTTGGCAATGCCTTTGCCCTTCTCCTGCCCGAAGAGGTCACTGTAATTGTCCATGATGGCCTGGACAAGGGCAACATTTTCAGCAAATGAGAAGTTGGGACATCTCAGCCTCTCATCCTCCATGGACACTTGGCTCCTCCCTGTGATGTCCATGGTGTAGGTTCCTCCCTATCCTCTCCCTCCTCCCCCCTTCTGTCCCCATGTGCACACTCTGTCCCTCTCCTAGATGTGCCTGCTCTCTGGGTCTCTCGGGCATCTCCCCTCCCATCATCCCTTCTGGCTCTCCCCACTCCACTTACCCCCTGACGGGGGCCCACTGCTCCTCCTGTCCTCTTCTATACTCCTCTCCCTGCCACTCCTCTCCTCCCCTCTCCCCTCCTCCCTACCTCTTGCTGCCATCCTCACACTAAATCACACTACACACACACAGACTCACTCCCAGTTCAATCACACACAATCACAACCAAACACTCAGCCTATCACACTGTAAAAATCAAATAAAATATGTGAGGTATTAGAAAAAAAAGTGTTCTGTATTTGTATATGTATGCATGTATGTATGCAAATGTGTGCAATATTTAAGAATATGTGTAAGTGTACAAGCTTACTCAACAACAATGCAACCTAACTCTCCACTCCAGTGTAGTGTGTTGTAGCTCAATGAACAATCCAAACACACTGAAGAAAATGGCGGCTGGGCATGGCTACGTATCGCATTTTTATTTGAAATCGGTTTCATTTTTACGAGTGTTAGCCTAATTTGCAGAAAACTACTCTTTATTGACACTTTCCGTGGACACAATAATGGCGTAAGTTACTTGCGACGACTAAAAACAGAATTTATGTTTACCTGATAAATTACTTTCTCCAACGGTGTGTCCGGTCCACGGCGTCATCCTTACTTGTGGGATATTCTCTTCCCCAACAGGAAATGGCAAAGAGCCCAGCAAAGCTGGTCACATGATCCCTCCTAGGCTCCGCCTACCCCAGTCATTCGACCGACGTTAAGGAGGAATATTTGCATAGGAGAAACCATATGGTACCGTGGTGACTGTAGTTAAAGAAAATAAATTATCAGACCTGATTAAAAAAAACCAGGGCGGGCCGTGGACCGGACACACCGTTGGAGAAAGTAATTTATCAGGTAAACATAAATTCTGTTTTCTCCAACATTGGTGTGTCCGGTCCACGGCGTCATCCTTACTTGTGGGAACCAATACCAAAGCTTTAGGACACGGATGAAGGGAGGGAGCAAATCAGGTCACCTAAATGGAAGGCACCACGGCTTGCAAAACCTTTCTCCCAAAAATAGCCTCAGAAGAAGCAAAAGTATCAAACTTGTAAAATTTGGTAAAAGTGTGCAGTGAAGACCAAGTCGCTGCCCTACATATCTGATCAACAGAAGCCTCGTTCTTGAAGGCCCATGTGGAAGCCACAGCCCTAGTGGAATGAGCTGTGATTCTTTCGGGAGGCTGCCGTCCGGCAGTCTCGTAAGCCAATCTGATGATGCTTTTAATCCAAAAAGAGAGAGAGGTAGAAGTTGCTTTTTGACCTCTCCTTTTACCGGAAAAAACAACAAACAAGGAAGATGTTTGTCTAAAATCCTTTGTAGCATCTAAATAGAATTTTAGAGCGCGAACAACATCCAAATTGTGCAACAAACGTTCCTTCTTTGAAACTGGTTTCGGACACAGAGAAGGTACGATAATCTCCTGGTTAATGTTTTTGTTAGAAACAACTTTTGGAAGAAAACCAGGTTTAGTACGTAAAACCACCTTATCTGCATGGAACACCAGATAAGGAGGAGAACACTGCAGAGCAGATCATTCTGAAACTCTTCTAGCAGAAGAAATTGCAACTAAAAACAAAACTTTCCAAGATAATAACTTAATATCAACGGAATGCAAGGGTTCAAACGGAACCCCCTGAAGAACTGAAAGAACTAAATTGAGACTCCAAGGAGGAGTCAAAGGTTTGTAAACAGGCTTAATTCTAACCAGAGCCTGAACAAAGGCTTGAACATCTGGCACAGCGGCCAGCTTTTTGTGAAGTAACACAGACAAGGCAGAAATCTGTCCCTTCAGGGAACTTGCAGATAATCCTTTTTCCAATCCTTCTTGAAGGAAGGATAGAATCCTAGGAATCTTAACCTTGTCCCAAGGGAATCCTTTAGATTCACACCAACAGATATATTTTTTCCAAATTTTGTGGTAAATCTTTCTAGTTACAGGCTTTCTGGCCTGAACAAGAGTATCGATAACAGAATCTGAGAATCCTCGCTTCGATAAGATCAAGCGTTCAATCTCCAAGCAGTCAGCTGGAGTGAAACCAGATTCGGATGTTCGAACGGACCCTGAACAAGAAGGTCTCGTCTCAAAGGTAGCTTCCAAGGAGGAGCCGATGACATATTCACCAGATCTGCGTACCAAGTCCTGCGTGGCCACGCAGGAGCTATCAAGATCACCGACGCCCTCTCCTGATTGATCCTGGCTACCAGCCTGGGGATGAGAGGAAACGGCGGGAACACATAAGCTAGTTTGAAGGTCCAAGGTGCTACTAGTGCATCCACTAGAGCCGCCTTGGGATCCCTGGATCTGGACCCGTAGCAAGGAACTTTGAAGTTCTGACGAGAGGCCATCAGATCCATGTCTGGAATGCCCCACAGCTGAGTGACTTGGGCAAAGATTTCCGGATGGAGTTCCCACTCCCCCGGATGCAATGTCTGACGACTCAGAAAATCCGCTTCCCAATTTTCCACTCCTGGGATGTGGATAGCAGACAGGTGGCAGGAGTGAGACTCCGCCCATAGAATGATTTTGGTCACTTCTTCCATCGCCAGGGAACTCCTTGTTCCCCCCTGATGGTTGATGTACGCAACAGTTGTCATGTTGTCTGATTGAAACCGTATGAACTTGGCCCTCGCTAGCTGAGGCCAAGCCTTGAGAGCATTGAATATCGCTCTCAGTTCCAGAATATTTATCGGTAGAAGAGATTCTTCCCGAGACCAAAGACCCTGAGCTTTCAGGGATCCCCAGACCGCGCCCCAGCCCATCAGACTGGCGTCGGTCGTGACAATGACCCACTCTGGTCTGCGGAATGTCATCCCTCGTGACAGGTTGTCCAGGGACAGCCACCAACGGAGTGAGTCTCTGGTCCTCTGATTTACTTGTATCTTCGGAGACAAGTCTGTATAGTCCCCATTCCACTGACTGAGCATGCACAGTTGTAATGGTCTTAGATGAATGCGTGCAAAAGGAACTATGTCCATTGCCGCTACCATCAACCCGATCACTTCCATGCACTGAGCTATGGAAGGAAGAGGAACGGAATGGAGTATCCGACAAGAGTCTAGAAGTTTTGTTTTTCTGGCCTCTGTCAGAAAAATCCTCATTTCTAAGGAGTCTATTATTGTTCCCAAGAAGGGAACCCTTGTTGACGGAGATAGAGAACTCTTTTCCACGTTCACTTTCCATCCGTGAGATCTGAGAAAGGCCAGGACAATGTCCGTGTGAGCCTTTGCTTGAGGAAGGGACGACGCTTGAATCAGAATGTCGTCCAAGTAAGGTACTACAGCAATGCCCCTTGGTCTTAGCACAGCTAGAAGGGACCCTAGTACCTTTGTGAAAATCCTTGGAGCAGTGGCTAATCCGAAAGGAAGCGCCACGAACTGGTAATGTTTGTCCAGGAATGCGAACCTCAGGAACCGATGATGTTCCTTGTGGATAGGAATATGTAGATACGCATCCTTTAAATCCACCGTGGTCATGAATTGACCTTCCTGGATGGAAGGAAGAATAGTTCGAATGGTTTCCATCTTGAACGATGGAACCTTGAGAAACTTGTTTAAGATCTTGAGATCTAAGATTGGTCTGAACGTTCCCTCTTTTTTGGGAACTATAAACAGATTGGAGTAGAACCCCATCCCTTGTTCTCTTAATGGAACGGGATGAATCACTCCCATTTTTAACAGGTCTTCTACACAATGTAAGAATGCCTGTCTTTTTATGTGGTCTGAAGACAACTGAGACCTGTGGAACCTCCCCCTTGGGGGAAGTCCCTTGAATTCCAGAAGATAACCTTGGGAGACTATTTCTAGCGCCCAAGGATCCAGAACATCTCTTGCCCAAGCCTGAGCGAAGAGAGAGAGTCTGCCCCCCACCAGATCCGGTCCCGGATCGGGGGCCAACATTTCATGCTGTCTTGGTAGCAGTGGCAGGTTTCTTGGCCTGCTTTCCCTTGTTCCAGCCTTGCATTGGTCTCCAAGCTGGCTTGGCTTGAGAAGTATTACCCTCTTGCTTAGAGGACGTAGCACTTTGGGCTGGTCCGTTTCTACGAAAGGGACGAAAATTAGGTTTATTTTTTGCCTTGAAAGGCCGATCCTGAGGAAGGGCGTGGCCCTTACCCCCAGTGATATCCGAGATAATCTCTTTCAAGTCAGGGCCAAACAGCGTTTTCCCCTTGAAAGGAATGTTAAGTAGCTTGTTCTTGGAAGACGCATCAGCCGACCAAGATTTCAACCAAAGCGCTCTGCGCGCCACAATAGCAAACCCAGAATTCTTAGCCGCTAACCTAGCCAATTGCAAAGTGGCGTCTAGGGTGAAAGAATTAGCCAATTTGAGAGCATTGATTCTGTCCATAATCTCCTCATAAGGAGGAGAATCACTGTCGACCGCCTTTATCAGCTCATCGAACCAGAAACATGCGGCTGTAGCGACAGGGACAATGCATGAAATTGGTTGTAGAAGGTAACCCTGCTGAACAAACATCTTTTTAAGCAAACCTTCTAATTTTTTATCCATAGGATCTTTGAAAGCACAACTATCCTCTATGGGTATAGTGGTGCGTTTGTTTAAAGTGGAAACCGCTCCCTCGACCTTGGGGACTGTCTGCCATAAGTCCTTTCTGGGGTCGACCATAGGAAACAATTTTTTAAATATGGGGGGAGGGACGAAAGGAATACCGGGCCTTTCCCATTCTTTATTAACAATGTCCGCCACCCGCTTGGGTATAGGAAAAGCTTCTGGGAGCCCCGGCACCTCTAGGAACTTGTCCATTTTACATAGTTTCTCTGGGATGACCAACTTGTCACAATCATCCAGAGTGGATAATACCTCCTTAAGCAGAATGCGGAGATGTTCCAACTTAAATTTAAATGCAATCACATCAGGTTCAGCTTGTTGAGAAATGTTCCCTGAATCAGTAATTTCTCCCTCAGACAAAACCTCCCTGGCCCCATCAGACTGAGTTAGGGGCCCTTCAGAAATATTAATATCAGCGTCGTCATGCTCTTCAGTATCTAAAACAGAGCAGTCGCGCTTACGCTGATAAGTGTTCATTTTGGCTAAAATGTTTTCGACAGAATTATCCATTACAGCCGTTAATTGTTGCATAGTAAGGAGTATTGGCGCGCTAGATGTACTAGGGGCCTCCTGAGTGGGCAAGACTCGTGTAGACGAAGGAGGGAATGATGCAGTACCATGCTTACTCCCCTCACTTGAGGAATCATCTTGGGCATCATTGTCATTGTCACATAAATCACATTTATTTAAATGAATAGGAATTCTGGCTTCCCCACATTCAGAACACAGTCTATCTGGTAGTTCAGACATGTTAAACAGGCATAAACTTGATAACAAGTACAAAAAACGTTTTAAAATAAAACCGTTACTGTCACTTTAAATTTTAAACTGAACACACTTTATTACTGCAAATGCGAAAAAACATGAAGGAATTGTTCAAAATTTACCAAATTTTCACCACAGTGTCTTAAAGCCTTAAAAGTATTGCACACCAAATTTGGAAGCTTTAACCCTTAAAATAACGGAACCGGAGCCGTTTTGAACTTTAACCCCTTTACAGTCCCTGGTATCTGCTTTGCTGAGACCCAACCAAGCCCCAAGGGGAATACGATACCAAATGACGCCTTCAGAAAGTCTTTTCTAAGTATCAGAGCTCCTCTCACATGCGACTGCATGCCATGCCTCTCAAAAACAAGTGCGCAACACCGGCGCGAAAATGAGGCTCTGCCTATGCTTTGGGAAAGCCCCTAAAGAATAAGGTGTCTAAAACAGTGCCTGCCGATATTATTATATCAAAATACCCAGATAAAATGATTCCTCAAGGCTAAATATGTGTTAATTATCAATCGATTTAGCCCAAAAAAAGTCTACAGTCTTAATAAGCCCTTTTTGAAGCCCTTATTTACAATCGTAATAAACATGGCTTACCGGATCCCAGAGGGAAAATGACAGCTTCCAGCATTACATCGTCTTGTTAGAATGTGTCATACCTCAAGCAGCAAGAGACTGCTCACTGTTCCCCCAACTGAAGTTAATTGCTCTCAACAGTCCTGTGTGGAACAGCCATGGATTTTAGTGACGGTTGCTAAAATCATTTTCCTCATACAAACAGAAATCTTCATCTCTTTTCTGTTTCTGAGTAAATAGTACATACCAGCACTATTTCAAAATAACAAACTCTTGATTGAATAATAAAAACTACAGTTAAACACTAAAAAACTCTAAGCCATCTCCGTGGAGATGTTGCCTGTACAACGGCAAAGAGAATGACTGGGGTAGGCGGAGCCTAGGAGGGATCATGTGACCAGCTTTGCTGGGCTCTTTGCCATTTCCTGTTGGGGAAGAGAATATCCCACAAGTAAGGATGACGCCGTGGACCGGACACACCTATGTTGGAGAAATGTGTATTTGCGCACGTTTCAGATGATGGACAGTTTGTCCTACTTACACCAGTCTAGCATCTAACGGTGCCCTATATGTAATACCCTGATGTGCGAGGTGAAATTACGGGCGGCGCGGGTTTCAACGCTTGCGCCGAAACCTGCGCCGTATATGTAATTGTGCCCCTAATCGCGCAAACCTGAACTGGTTTTCTCAAGTGTGCTAACCCAACATGACATATCAATATTCCAACATTCCAATGTCTTTCACATAGAAGTATATGTTCTATATTTTATTTATATGCAGTATCTCACAAAAGTGAGTACACCCCTTACATTTTTGTAAATATTTTATTATATCTTTTAATGTGACAACACTGAAGAAATGACACTTTGCTACAATGTAAAGTAGTGAGTGTACAGCCTGTATAACAGTGTAAATTTGCTGTCCCCTTAAAATAAACCAACACACAGCCATTAATGAACCGTTGGGAACAAAAGTGAGTACACCCTTAAGTGGAAATGTCCAAATTGGGCCCAAAGTGTCAATATTTTGTGTGGCCACCATTATTTTCCAGCACTGCCTTAACCCTCTAGGGCATGGAGTTCACCAGAGCTTCACAGGTTGCCACTGGAGTCCTCTTCCACTGCTCCATGACAACATCATGGAGCTGGTGAATGTTAGAGACCTTGCGCTCCCCCATAGATGCTTAATAGGGTTTAGGTCTGGAGACATGCTTGGTCAGTCCATCACTTTTACCCCAGCTTCTTTAGCAAGGCAGTGGTCATCTTGAAGGTGCGTTTGGGGTCGTTAACATGTTGGAATACCGCCCTGCAGCCCAGTCTCCGAAGGGAGGGGATCATGCTCTGCTTCAGTATGTCACAGTACATGTTGGCATTCATGGTTCCCTCAATAAACTGTAGCTCCCCAGTGCTGGCAGCACTCATGCAGGCCCAGACCATGACACTCCCAACACCATGCTTGATTGTAGGCAAGACACACTTGTCTTTGCACTCCTCACCTGGTTGCTGCCACACACGCTTGACACCATCTGAACCAAATAAGTTTATCTTAGTCTCATCGGACCACAGGACATGGTTCCAGTAATCCAAGTCCTTAGTTTGCTTGTCTTCAGCAAATTGTTTTCTGTCTTTCTTGTGCATCATCTTTAGAAGAGGCGTCCTTCTGGAATGACAGCCATGCAGACCAAATTGATGCAGTGTGCGGCATATGGTCTGAGCACTGACAGACTGACCCCCCACCCCTTCAAACTCTGCAGCAATGCTGGCAGCAGACATATGTCTATTTCCCAAAGACAACCTCTCGATATGACGCTGAGCATGTGCACTCAACTTCTTTGCTCGACCATTGCGAGGCCTGTTATGAGTGGAACCTGTCCTGGACTGTGAAACTGCTGTATGGTCTTGCCCACCATGCTGCAGCTTAGTTTCAGGGTCTTAGCAATCTTCTTATAGCTTACACTGCTATACAGGCTGTACACTCACTAATTTACATTGTAGCAAAGTATCAATTTTTCAGTGTTGTCACATGAAAATATATAATACAATATTTACAAAAATGTGAGGGGTGTATTCACTTTTGTGAGATACTGTATATATATATATATATATATATATATATATATAATGATTTTGTTTGGTAGAATATATATCTATACATATATATACTGTATATATATATATATATATATATATATATATATATATATATATAGCTTTGAAGTCGCGCTAACCAGACAAGCGTAAATTGTGATTGTGCTCACGCTTTCGCAGTTACTTTTAACTCGTAATACACGTGCTCGATCCGACGCACGCAAAGAGCCGCATAAAAACCAGATATAACTTATGTACAACATCGTACCACTTGTAATCTAGCCCTTAGTGTTTAATGTCCCTTTAATTTAGAATCAAGTGTCCAGTGCATTGTCCAGCATTACACTATCTTTTATTTTAGAACAATAGTTTAGATTTGTCAACATAATCAGGTAAAATGATTAAGAATAGTGCAACATTGCACATTCATATGCAAAAATGTATTACAAGTATTAATGCAACAAGTGTGCTTATACCGGGCTAGATTTCAAGTGGAATGCTATTTAACACTTCCACTCGAGCATAAAAGGGACAGGAAACCCTACAATTTTCTTTCATGATTTGGATAGAACATACAATTATAAACAACTTTCCAATTCACTTCCGTTATCAAATCTGCTTTGTTTTCTTGTTATCCTTTGCTGAAGGAACAACATTGCACTACTGGCAGCAAGATGAACACATCTAGTGAGCCAATCACAAAAGACAAATGGGTGCAGGCACCAATTAGCAACAGCATCCACTAGTGTAGGATATGTGCATATTCTTTTTCAACAAGGGATACAAAGAGAACAAAGCACATTTTAAAATAGAGGTTCATTTTAAAGTCTCTTAAAAGTACATGCTCTATCGGAACCATGCAAGTTTAATTTTGATTTTCCTATCCCTTTAACTAATCTAGAAGTAGGTTTTTGTGTGTGTGCTGGTTTGTGCTCATATTATGAGTTGAAAGTAAACTGTTTACTCTCAGCCCCCCTTCACAACTCTTCATAATGCCCAACACAACTCCCCCTCTTTTCCCTGACTCCCAAAGACAAAACCCCATCCTCTCTCATTTCCCTAACCTAAGCCTAATCCCCTAAACTCCTCACCCAGCTTCGCCCTGCGCCACTCTGATGGTCTCTACAGTTGCTCATCTGACGCTGGCCTGCTACATGGATCCCCTACCCTGGCTCCACACCAATGCACACCAGATGCCACTCTAGGCTGCCAAGCCTGTCTCACCTCTGGACTCAATTGCTCTGGGGGCCTTGTGTGCCACACCAGCCTAGGCTGTCTGCATCCAACTACCACTGTAACCTCGCCACTGCACCAACACTTCCAGGTATTGCACCCAAGGACTTCAGCTGCTCCAGCAGCCACTCCAAGCACCTCTTCTTGGCCAACTCGGCAGCCACCGACAATAAATATGATGCCTGGGTTATATAAGGTGCTTTCCAAAATCAAATCAGCCAATAGGAATGCAAGGGATGGCATTTTGAAAAAGCTCCCTTGCATTGAAGATTCAGTATACGGGGACGACCGTATGAAGTGGATGCTCTGCGCTAGATGTCTTCAGGATGGTCCCACTCCGCGCCACCGGAATGAAGATAGAAGATGCCGTCTGGATGAAGATAGAAGACGCCGCCTGGATGGATGAAGACCTCGCCACCTGGATGAAGACTTCTCACCGCCTGGTTGTCCGGACTTCAGAAATTGTAAGTGGATCGTCGAGGGTTAGTGTTAGGCTTTTTTAACCTTTTTTTTGGATGTTTTTTTTTTTAGATTAGGGTTTGGGCTTGTCTTAAAAGAGTTAAATGCCCTTTTACGGGCAAGAAAAAGAACTAATTTCCCTTTTAAGGGCAATGCCCATATAAATGCCCTTTTCAGTGCAATGGGTAGCTTAGGTTTATGTTAGAGTTCATTTTTTTATTTTGGGGGGTTGGTTGGGTGGTGGGTTTTACTGTTGGGGGTTCTTGGTATTTATTTTAGGGAAAAGAGCGGATTTATTTAGGACAATGCCCTAAAAACAGCCCTTTTAATGGCTATTGGTAGTTTATTGTAGGCTAGGGGTTTTTTTTATTTTGGGGGGCTTTTTAATTTTATAGGGCTATTAGATTAGGTGTAATTGTTTTTATTTTTGATAATTTCGTTATTTTTCGTAATTTAGTATTTTTTTATTTTTTGTAATTTAGTATTTTTCATTTTTTGTAACTGTAGATTTCATTTTTTTAGTAGTGTTAGTTTTTTTAATGAGTAATTTAATTTATTTAATTGATAGTTATTTTAATTTTAGTATAATAGTAATACCAGTTTAATTTATAGTTTAAACTTAGTTTTTTTTTAATTTCACAGGTAAGTTTTTATTTATTTTAAGATAGGAATCTTGTAATTTTAATTTAAAAATAGGGGGTTGTTAGGTTTAGGGGTTAATAGTTTAATTTAGTTTTTTGCGATGTGGGGGCTGGCGGTTTAGGGGTTAATAGGTTTATTTAGTGGCGGTGATGTGAGAGGCCAGAGGTTTAGGGGTTAATAACTTTATTTAATGGCGGCGATGTCGGGGAGCTGCAGAATAGTGGTTAATATCTTTATTATAGTGTGGGTGATGTTGGGGTGTGGGGGAATAGGGGTTAATAACTTTATTATAGTGGTAGTGATATCGGGAGCGGCAGATTAGGGGTTAATATATTTATTTCGGTGGTGGCGATGTCAAGGGTGGCACATTAGGAGTTAGTAAATTTATGTAGGTGTCGGCGATGTAGGGGGCAGCATATTTGGGGTGTTTAGACATGGGGTTTATGTTAGGGTGTTAGGTTTAAACATGACTTTTTTTTCCCCATAGACATCGTTACGGAGCTTTTCATTCCATGATCCCGGGTTTTTTTTTCTAACACTTTCTCCCCATTGATGTCTATAGGGAAAGCGTGCACGAGTACGTCAAAGCAGCGCTTGTATTTTGTGCGGTATGGAGCACATCGCCATCATATCGTATGCACAAGGCAGCTTTTCCAAAACTCGTAATGGCAGCGCTATGGAGGGTGAAATATTGCAACTTTTGTTGCGTTCGTTTCGCACCCTCTATAGCACAAAACTTGTAATCTAGGTGATTGATAGTTACAGGTCTAAAATTTAATTTCTCTATATTGGGACTTTGCAAATTTAGTGGGGCCTGATCCACATTTGTAGTTTCAGGATGTGTGTAATTTATTAGATTGGCAATCAGGGTGGTGGAACAACCGACAAAATAATTGTTAAAGTCATTTTACACTTCTAAGGGAAGTTGCAGGATTTGGTTGTTCACTTTGACAGTGGAGGGTTGGGAGTGGATTGGGGGAGTTTTTAAGTTATTTATGATTTTCCAAAACTTTCTAGGGTTAGATATGTTATAGTTCAGATTTTCACAGAAATATTGTGCCTTAGCCAATTTTGTTTGTTAAATGCATATATTTCGCCATTGTCTATATACACAGTGAGCATTCATAGAGCCAGTACCCTTGAACTTTGACCACAATGAATCCAGAAACTGGAACATTTGAATGAGGTCAGCTATGATCCAGTTCAAATGTGCTCCTTTAACTCTCACCTTACGCAGCAGGGCATGCAAATTCCAAACTTGTAGAAGTTTGGACTGAAAGAATTCAACTGCATAGTCTATATCTGGTTTAATCTGTGCCAGGGGAGGTTCTTGATGTCATTTAGAAATTAATCAATATAAAAAAATTGAAAGACCTGGTTATTTTAATCTTTGAAGGGGATTTAGTAGCCTTTATTTTGCACACACAGTACACTAAGCAGTGGTCCCTGAAAGTTTCTGTTAGGGAGAACACCTACTTCCTGGATACAATCAGGAGAAGTGAAGAGAATCCAATCGAGCAGGGTGTGGTTATGGCTTTTAATGTTTATGTGAGTTGGGGAGGAGATTAATTGCGTTAGTTGCAAAGTCTTAAACAGCGAGCAAGAACTATTATTTTTAGAATTCAGCCAATCAATATTAAACTTTCCAAAGACCTAAATACCTAAATTTCACTTTTTGGATTTTGAGCTATGGTTTCACTAAGGAGAGTCTATGTCAGAAACGGAATGCATAGGGGAGTTAAGTGGACGGTAGATTCCTGCAACAATGATTGATTTACTGCACAGGATTTCAATTGTGCCAGAAAGAAAATCAAAGGTGGCCGGAGAGCTAAGGTTTTGTAAGGGGGTGAACTTTATCGAATTGTCAATATAAATTACAATGCCGCCTCCTCTTTTTGCTCTGTCATTTCTATAGCAAGAATACCGATGTATTGCAATGGCAGAGTCAGGTATTTTTACGATTCTTACGATTCAGCTAGCACAATGATTTTGGGCTTGTAATGTGAACACCATACTTGCATTGCATTGAATATCACTCCTGGCCAGCAGGAGGAAGCAAAGAGCACCACAGTTAAACTGCTAAATATCACTCCCTTACTCCCCACCCCCCAAGTCATTCGACCAAAAGGAAATGGAGAAAAAGGAGTAACACAAGATGTAGAGGTGCCTGAGGTTATAGTCAAAAGAGCAACTGTCTTAAAATAAAGGGTGGGCCCGTGGACTCACCATATCCGGAAATAAATAAATTTATCAGGTAAGCATAAATTTTGTTTTACTTTCCTAAGATATGGTGAGTCCTCGGCTTGAGTAATTACTGTTGGGAACCAATACCCAAGCTAGAGGACACTGATAAATAGGCAGTCCTAAACAAAAGGCACCACAGCTTGAAGAACCTTTCTCCCAAGTATGTAGAGAAGACCAAGTTGCAGCCTTGCAATTTTTTTCCACAGAAGCTTTATTTTTAAAAGCCCAAGAAGAGGAAACAGCTCTTGTGGAATGAGCCGTAATTCTCTCAGGATGCTGCTGTCCAGCAGTCTCATAAGCCAAGCAAATTATACTTTGTAACCAAAAAGAAAGAGTAGTAGAAGTAGCTTTCTGACCTTTACATTTCCCAGAGAAACAGACAAAGAGGGCAGAGGACTGGCAAAAATCTTTAGTCGCCTGTAAGTAGAATTTAAGAACACGTACAACATCCACATTGTGTAACAAATGTTCTTTGGAAGAAGAAGGATTAGGACACAGAGAGGGAACAACAATTTCCTGATTGATATTTCTATTAGAAACAACCTTAGGAAGGAAACCTAACTTAGTACGAAGAACCACCTTATCGGCATGAAAAATAAGATATGGGGAATCACACTGCAGAGCTGAGAGTTCTGAGACTTTTCGAGCACAAGAGATAGCAACAAGAAACAAAACCTTCCAAGATAACAACTTAATGTCTATGGAAAGCAACAGCTCAAACTGAGCCAGCTGTAAAACTTTAAGAACAAGGTTAACAGACTTAAAGACAGACCTGATTTTGACCAAGGCCTGACAAAAAGATTGCACATTTGGCACATCCGACAAACGTTTATCTCATAAAGCAAAAATCTGACACTTCTGAGTACTGACTGACAATCCCTTCTCCAGGCCTTCCTGAAGAAAAGATACAATTCTAGGAATTCTAATTCTACTCCAAGAGTAGCCCTTGGATTCACACCAATAAAGATATTTACACCATATCTTATGGTAAATCTTTCTAGTAACAGGCTTGCAAGCCTGAATCATGGTCTCAATGACCAACTCAGAAAAACCACGCTTAGACAGAATTAAGCGTTCAATCCCCAAGCAGTCAGCTTCAGAGAAACGAGATTTGGATGAAGGAAGGGACCCTGAATCAGGAGGTCCTTCCTCAGAGGTAGTCTCCAAGGTGGGAGAGATGACATCTCCACTAGGTCTGCAAACCAGATCCTGCGAGGACACACAGGGGCTATTAAATTCACAGACGCCCTCTCCTGTTTGATACGAGCAATGACTTGTGGAAGGAGAGCAAACAGAGGAAACAGGTATGCCAACCTGAAAACCCAAGGAACTGCCAGAGCATCTATCAGAACGGCCTGAGGATCTCTTGACCTTGAACCGTACCTTGGAAGCTTGGCGTTCTGACGGGACACCATCAGATCTAACTCCGGCACCCACCATTTGAGGACTAAGCTGGAAAACACCTCTGGATGCAGTTCCCACTCCCCGGGATGAAAAGTCTGTCTGCTCAAAAAATCTGCTTCCCACTTGTCTACTCCTGGAATGTGGATAGCAGATAGACAGCAATTGTGGGTCTCTGCCCACTGGAGAATCTGAGTAACCTCCTTCATGGCTAAGGAACTCCGAGTTACTCCCTGGTGATTGATTGATGTAAGCCACAGAGGTTATGTTGTCTGACTGGAACCTGATGAACTGGGCTGAGGACAACTGAGGCCAAGCCAATAGAGCATTGTAAATCGCCCTCAACTCCAAGATGTTGATGGGAAGAGCATCTCCGAAAGCATGTGCCCTGAGACAGATGTCCCTGAGAAATCCACCATGGGATAGAATCCCTTGACGACTGGTCTAACTCTATTCTCTGAGATAGATCTGCATGGTCGCTATTCCATTGTCTGAGCATGCACAACTGGAGAGCTCTCAAATGGAATCGAGCAAAAGGAATGATGTCCATGAAAGCCACCATCAGACCAATTACTTCCATAGATTGAGCCACTGAAGGATGAGCAGTAGCCTGAAGAGAGGCAAGAGAAAATTATTTTGTTTTTACTGACCTCTTTCAGAAAAATCTTCATCAATAGAGAATCTATTATGGTCCCTAAGAACACTACTCTTGTAGCAGGGGGAAGGGAGCCTTTTTCCAGATTCACATTCCATCCATGGGAACGAAGAAAAGACAAAAATATCTCTGTGTGAGATTTTGCTTGTTGAAAAGATGGCGCCTGAACCAATATGTCTTCCAGGTAGGGTGCCATAGCAATTCCACGAGAATGGATCACTGCCAAAAGAGCCCCCAGAACCTTTGAAAAAATTCTGGGAGCCGTGGCTAGACCAAATGGAAGGGCCACAAACTGGAAATGTTTGTAGAGAAAGGCAAATCTCAGGAATCTATGATGGTCCCTGTGAATAGGAACATGAAGATACGTATCCTTTAGGTCTATGGTTGTCATGAACTGACCCTCTTGTACTAAAGGAAGAATGGAGAATATAGTCTCCATCTTGGAGGATGGAACTTTGAGAAACTTGTTTAGACACTTCAAGTCTAACATGGGACGGAAAGTTCCCTCTTTTTTGGGAACTACAAATAGGTTGGAGTAGAACCCGAGACCCTGTTCCTGCACTGGAACTGGAACTATCACTTCCAGGGAGGAAAGATGTTGTATACGAACGCCTCTCTCTTTATCTGGTCTGCAGATAATCTTGAGAGAAGGAATCTGCTATCCTCAATAGGGATAGTGGTTCTCTTAGTCAGAGTGGAAATGGCCTCTTCAACTTTAGGTACAGTATACCAAGGGTCTGTAATGGAGTCCTAGACAGGAAACATTTTCTTAAAAATGGGAGACGGGGAAAAAGACACCCCTGGTTTCTCCCATTCCTGTGATATAATCTCCCTAGCACTGTCCGGCACAGGAAAAACCTCCGAAGTGGAAGGTTCATCAAAGAAACTATTACGTTTACTAGATTTCTTAGGAATGACAACAACAGGGGTATCGGAGTCATCTAAAGTAGCTAAAACCTCCTTTAACAATACACGAAGCTTAAATCTGAAATATATATATTTACTTGACTTTTGTAAACTATGGTCAGTAATACAAAGATGACATGGTTTAATGAATTAGAGCATGCAAATTTTGCATTTAAATGTACCTTTAAATGTATTTACAGTATTCTTGTCTGCTCTCTAGTAACTGAACTATTCATAACTGCTGTTGAGTTAGTGTGCAAGCAATAGGTGTTATGTTTATTTCTTCTGCAATCTCCATTGACTTTGCAGTCACAATATTTAGTTATCGCATGTCAGGTTTCTCGTAATATGCGCGCAACCCGACGTGTGCAAAAAGCTTCATTTAGTGGTTTATGCTCAAGTGGGAGCGCTAAATAGTGCTCCACTCGTAATCTAGCTTGTAGTGTGCCACAAAATACGCCATGTTCAAAAAAGGGCATTTAATTACAATAATAACTGCATGCTGATGGCAATAAGAAAAACTGGAAGCAAAATAAATAAGCAGCAAAAAAAAACCACTTATCTCTGCCAAACATTTGATCTTTTCCAGGCCACTGAGCTGTAACAGCAGAATTACTATCAATATAATGGGAAATTATTTTAGCAAACTCCACACCTTTTTGTCTCTTCAAACACCTTTAAAATATTATTTTTTTTGCAATGACCACAAAAATAGCTTAAAATAATCACAAACTTTTCCATACATATTAATTTGATGTAATTTTTCTCTCTAGCATGAATTTCTCTTCACTTCCCCTTCCTAGAATCTGTTGCCTGCATATAATTGAAAGATGATAGTAATAATTTAGTGCTGGATGTAGCTTAATAACATTTCCTATAATTGAAAGGGGAATTGTACTTTAATTTTATACTGACTCACAGGAAAACTAGTGTAGTATAGCATTTTGCTAGCTGCCTTTGACTGGAGAAAATTGAATTCTTGCTAAGTTGTGATACCAACAAGTAAATTATAAATAGACGTTGTAGCATAAGAGGTCTTGGAAAAACTCATGCACTGAATCATACAAATGTAATTGTTGTGTGCATGTTAAAAAGCAAAGGTGAATACTAAGGCAAAACACAAGCTATAATCTTAGATACTGAACTCATTGCATGTTTTGATAAACAGCAGAAAATGTGTGAATTTACTGCAAAATCAGGCAAGTATGAAATAGTTATAGATGCTGTTAAAATAAAATACACATGCAGTACATATCATGTCATGTGTCTTTTTACGCTATAGCTGCAATGCAATTTTTAAGTTAGCTCTAAGTTACACATTATGTTTATGATCAATCTTACATAAATATGATGGTTTTGGCTAATACTGCTTCTTAATAGATCACTGTCAAAAATGCTGATAACTTTTTTTCAGTCACTGAAATGATGCATAAAAAACATATTTTCAGGACATATCTAAGCACAATGAGCTCTGTTAGAACACATTATAGTGTCCCCTCAACTGGGTTTCATTAGGGTTTTCAAACTGAAGGCCATTCTAAGCTAAAGTTCCCAACCAGTCACTCTGTCCCACTGTCCCACCTACCATTCTCTCTTCTTTATAAAATCTCAATTTCTATGTGTGAAACCAGCAATTACCTTGTCGCATCCCCAACCCAATGCTTGGCAAACTCAATCCTGCTTACATAACACCCTACCTTGATCACAGAATACCCATAACTCTGCTCAACATGACTCTGCCCACTCAACACCCACAACTGGGGTCTCACTAACTCAATCTAAACTCAATATAGTTAACCAAAAAAAAAGTAATAATGCATACCCCATCTGATTATATGAAACACAGATGTTCTAGATTTATCACAGATGTAACTCAGGCAGTAGTTTGAAGTAATACACAGCAACCTCCAATGGAATGGACGGGCGCAATTATTTATGCTCGTCTGGTTAGTGTGACTTCAGAGCTTTGGTTAACTGTTATGCTTAAATAAAAAGTGGGAAAAACATCAAATATATATATATATATGTAGTGATGTCGCGAACCTAAAATTTTGCGTTCGCGAACAGCGGACGCAAACTTCCACAACTGTTCGCGAACGGGCGAACCGCCATAGACTTCAATAGGCAGGCAAATTTTAAAACCCACAGGGACTCTTTCTGGCCACAATAGTGATGGAAAAGTTGTTTCAAGGGGACTAACACCTGTAAAAAAGAAGAAAAAAAAAAAAGAGAACATATTATAAGGGACTATGTTACTGAAAAAGGGAAAAAAAAAAAAAACATATTATAAGGGACTTTGTTACAAAGCAACTTGGTTGCTAAATTAAGCAGATCCCCCCTTCTGGGAGTTTAAAAGATTTAATTAAGGAGGTCACTGTACTCTATCTTTTTTTTTTCAGTAAAAAAATTTATGGGATATTTTTTTTTATTTTTTTTTCTTCTATGCCATAGTTTGATACTGCCTAGATGAAACCACAAATTTGACAAAGTTACTAAATTTAGGTAGATTCTGTGCTAGTGAGGGCTAGGTGACTGCCAACTCAGTGGTGGGTGATACACTTATGTCTGGCTATGGAACACCTTGCTATTTGGATATATATTACAAGTTTAAGCATTTGTTGTTCCAACACTGGATATCTCTGGAAATCATAAGCAAGGTTATAGAATTAAGCTGTGTTAGGCCTTTAATGATTTATGAGTCAAAGTAACCTCTGAATTTATGATGTAGAAGAGGAAGGAGGGAGGAGAGGGGGAAATAAAAAAATAAAAAAAAATATATATATATATAGAAATAATAACGGTAAAAAATTCAATAAGGATAATATCCTGGTCTTCTAGTGGGAGTAAAGGCTGATATAAATTTTATTGAAGTGGAAAATAATTGCTGAGCGTTGCATATACAAATAGGAGAACACTCCCTAACACATTATACACCTTTATATGCTGGATTACACCTTTTCTCCTTTTTTTTTTTTTTCTTTCTTTTTTTTTCTCTTTTTCTTCATTCTTTGTTTTCTCCCTTTACATGTGCCCTCTTTTAGGTCATATGCACGGCACTCAGCACACTCGTTCACTTTCATACATCTTTTTTTTCTCTCTGCTTCTTTTTTTGACACATGGACAAATATTTAGCACCTAAAACGCACGCAATGCCAGCAAAATCCAAAGATAGAAAGCCTAGACATAGTATTGAGAACATTAGCGATATCAGGTCTGAAATGACTACTGTAAATATTTCTAAAGGTGATATAGAAGAAATTTCTAAACAAGTAGCAATGCTTCTTTCACCCCAATTCGATCATATTAAAACAGAACTCTCAGCACTTTCAGTAGAAATGAAAAATTTCACAGCTAGACTTACAGAAATTGAGATGAGAATTTCAGACACCGAAGACAGTGTGACTAAACAAAATTTCTCAATACAACAACATGATAACAAAATTTCCGAAATGACCGATAAATTAGAAGATTTAGAAAACAGATAACGTAGGAACAATTTAAAAGTAATAGGCCTAACAGAAAGCACAAACTTCCAAGATTTAATACACTTTGCTTCGGTAACTCTGCCACAAAGCCTAGGGATTGACACTAAATTACACAATTTTATTGTTGAAAGAGCACACCGCGTAGGCTTTATAAGAAATGTCCCAGGCAATACTACTCAGAAACGAGCCATCTTAATTAAATACTTGAACTTTCAGGACAAAGTAACAATACTTAGAGCATTTAGAAAAATGAAAAGTCTAGAGATTGACAATAACAGAATTTTAATTTTCCAAGACTACTCAGCTCAGACGGCTGGAAAACGAAAAGGCATGGCCCCATTTTGCACTAGTATGATAAACTTGGGCCTAGCTGCCCATCTAATATACCCTGCTAAAATTAAGATTTATATGGAAAGTGAGACAATTACACTAGAAACAATTCAAGAGGCTAAGGCCTTTTTGAACAAATTCCAAGATAAATAATTACTAAAATATTTCCTTTTTTTTTTGCTAGAGCAATTGTAGCCGTTAGTATGGCAAGCTGGACAAACTTGGTCTACTCTTATAAAATAAATAAAATAACTAAGGGTAAGAGATTGGAAAAATTGATAAGATGGTCGAAAACAAATATAGCTCATCTTACCCTAAATATCTGTGTGCTATTAATGACAAAAGACCAGGTCAGATGGTGGGATAAGGAGGACAAAAATCTTTTTTTTTTTTTTTTTTTTTTCTCTTTCTTTCCCTGCTGGTGATTTGGTATAAATTATAAATGGCAACTTTAAAACTAATTTCTTGGAATGTGCGAGGGATCACTAGCCCAATTAAAAGAAAAAGGATTCTGACATATCTTAAAAATAAAAGAGTGGACATTGCACTTTTACAAGAAACTCATCTGACTGAATTAGAACACAAGAAACTTAAATCTAACTGGGTTAATGAAGTTATTTATACCCCATGTGCTACACGTAAAAGGGCGGTTGCAGTCTTATTTAGTAAAAACTTAGAATACCAAATTATAGGGCAAGAGATAGATCCAGGGGAACGATTTATTATTTTGAAAATTTTAATAAACTCACGTATGCTCACACTGTGTAACGTCTATGGTCCAAATGTGCCAGATGTAAAATTCTGGGAAAAACTAAAATTAAAACTACATGACTCCATAAACACGAACCTTATAGTTGCAGGCGATTTCAATATGGTCTTCAACAACATTGATAGATTACAGAAAATAGGAAATAAAACTAAACAGATATCAAAAACATCCTCTAGGATTCTTAAAGTATTTGCTAGCGCATTAAATATTAAAGATATCTGGAGATTGCTATATCCTAACGGAAGAGAATTTACATGTGAATCTAAAAAATATTGGACATTCTCACGGATAGATTTTTTTTAGGTTCAGACAAAATTATTAATTTAGATGTTAAAGCACAAATAGATAACTTCACTATATCAGATCATGCCCCGTTATCTTTAGAGATAAGGTGGGAAACAGATAGGTATGATCCAGCTAAGAGCTATGGCTTTCCACATTATTTAGCAAATAATATGGAATTTAGAAATCGACTCATTACTATATGGCACGAATATGTTCAACAGAATAAAGAATATATGACTAAGAAAGAGATCTTCTGGGAAACTGCTAAGGCAGTCGCCAGAGGAGAAATTAAAAAATATACTATTAGATTTAAGAAAAAACTATATTTAAGAGAGAATGAAATCTCAAATCATTTAAAAAATAAATGCAATGCTTATATTGCATCCCATACTCAGACCAACTGGCAAAATTACGTAAAGGCTAAGCAAGAATGGGAAGTTTTCTCGCTACAAAAAACTGCTATTCAAGAGCTTAAGAATAAAAATAGATTTTACAGATTTGGAAATAAAATAGGGAAGCTATTAGCTAGATTTGTAAGAATAAGGAAACCGATTCACCACATCAAATCACTTAATATTGATGGGAAAAAAAACACTGAATCTTGATACAATTAAAACAGAATTTTATAAATACTTTAAGGATTTATACACAGTATCGGATATTAACTTAAAAAATAAACAGGATTTCTGGGAAAAAATTGCATTACCTAAACTTTCGGCGGAAAACTGAATGCACCAATTAAGGAAGCTGAAGATTTAAATGCAATAAATAGCTTTAAATTAGATAAAGCTGCCGGACCTGACCTCTTACCAGCAGAATTTTATAAAATCCTGAAAAATGAAGTAACAGGCGTTCTTACGGACTTATTTAACGATTATTTAATTAACTATAAGATCCCATCACCTAATTTTGCAGTTTCAAAAATAATTTTACTTCTAAAAAAAGGGAAAGACCCTGAATCAATAGACTCCTATCGTCCAATATCATTGTTGAATTCCGACTATAAATTATTTACTTATTATTTTAGCAGATAGATTGAAGTTAATTATGAGTCCGTTAATACATGTAGATCAGGTCGGCTTTATGGCTAAAAGAAATATGTCAGCAAATATACGCAAAATCTTTCTTTTAATAGATTCCCTCTCAGATGTTAAAAACAAGATTGAACAAAACTCCGCTATTTTAGCGGTTGATGCTCACAAAGCGTTTGATTCTATTATTTGGGACCACTTATTTCATTCCATGACGAATTTTGGGTTTAAAGACCAGTTTCTTGAATGTATTCGTGCCCTATACTCTAATGCAACTTCTATTTTAATAGTTAATGGTTCAGATACTAGACCTTTCCCTATCGCGTCTGGAACACGACAGGGATGTCCAATCTCACCATTATTATTTAATTTAGCAATTGAACCTCTGGCAGTTACCTTAAGAGATAATCTAGGGGGGATTAAGATAGGCAACATTCCCGTTAAACTTTTATTATATGCAGATGACCTGATTCTATTTTTAAAGGACGCCCAAAAGGAAATTCCCAAAATTTTAGAAATTATAGAAGACTTTGGTTCTTTTTCAGGCTACACAATTAATATATCTAAATCAGAACTCCTCTGGCTGAGTAAATACCATCAAAATCATTATACACCCCCTTTTAAAGTAGCAAAGCAATATATTACATATTTAGGAATTCAGATTAGTGTTAACCCAGAAGACTGGTACAACTTGAATTACCTACCGTTATTTGCGAAAATTAAATTTGAGCTGACGAAATGGGTTAATTTCCCACTTTCAATCACTGCGAGAATTAACTTAGTTAAGATGATTGTCTTACCCAAGCTCCTATATTTGATGCAAAATATCCCTATAATTATATCAAAAAAGAACCTTAATCGCTTGGATCAACTAATGATGCGATTTATATGGGGGAAGGGTGCTAACCGAATATCACTGTATAAACTATCACAACTAAGACAATATGGTGGACTGGCACTACCTAACTTTGCCATATATAATAGTGTATGTCTTGCAAAAATTCCAATGGACTGGGTTACGGGAGGGAGTTACATTGCATTTACTGACGCAGAACAAAACTTAGTATATCCCCTCTCTCTGAAAGCGCTCTTACATTGTCCTAAAAAAAGAGATCCCAAAGAGAATAAAAAATAAACAATCACTATATCATTTAGAAATGAAAAAGAGGGCGCCACATAGCGTGATACTGTTGAATCAAAATCAATGGGACAATATTCAAAGAGGCTTACCGAAAAGCTATGCACCGTGGCTTGATTGAAGTGACCGTATGTCTGTGGGGAATTGTATTGCAGACTGCGGTAGATTTTAAAGATCAAACACCTTTCCAGAGTGGATCAATGAAAGTGATAGACAACTTCCGTGTGATAGAATTAAAAACTTTAATCCATAAAAGAAAAGTAAAAGTTGTCTATCACTTTCATTGATCCACTCTGGAAAGGTGTTTGATCTTAAAAATCTACCGCAGTCTGCAATACAATTCCCCACAGACATACGGTCACTTCAATCAAGCCACGCAGAGATTCACCTGCCTGCAGTTCATCTGAGACTCACCAGTGTGCTAACTACTGAGAGTGTTAGTCCGCCCTACAGCACCGGTCACAGTACGGTGCATAGCTTTTCGGTAAGCCTCTTTGAATATTGTCCCATTGATTTTGATTCAACAGTATCACGCTATGTGGTGCCCTCTTTTTCATTTCTAAATTTTCAGAAATCTTCACTCCGAGGACCAGAGGAGCTCGCCGCTTTACACTTTGCCTCACATTGCCTTTATATCACTGCTCGACTACACGAGAATTACATGGTTTGTGCACAGACTTGATTTTTTTCTCAATATTTAGCGCACCCCGCTCTCGGTTCCCCTCGGGGTTCCGTGTATGACAATCACTATATCACATTATAATTGCATGGCAGGACATACAACGTAGATTGGACTGTGATCCCTATATTTCAGATTTACTGCCTATTAGAGGTGACCCACGTTTTCTTCCTGGTGTAAGTAATCAAGTATTTAGGAACTGGGCTAGTGCAGGGCTTATTTACTTAGTACAACTCAGAGAATCTGAATCACAAAATATAAGGTCATTTGAAAGACTCACAGATTCTTTCCATTTACAGAATGCTGACTTTTTTGCATACCTTCAAGTTAGGCATTGGTTTCTCAAAGCTATAGAAGACAATAAGATGCCATGGAGTCACTCAGGAGTGAAAATGGGACTAGCATTATTTAAGGCAGGTAAACGCTCTATCAAATTTTGGTATAACATGATTATTAGTAAGACAGGGGAACTAAACATTGCTCAGATATGTTCAAAATGGTAAGTAGTGCTCCCAAACTTAAATTAAGATAAAGTAAAACATAGTATAACCCTTCTAGATGAGGCCACACTTGCGGCAAATTGGCGAGAAACTCATATAAAACTCCTATATAGAATATATTTTACGCCAGCTAGAATAAATGGTCGACACAGGGATTAAAGGTATGCCCTCGCTGCTGTTCAGCTGATGCTGACTTAATTCATATGTTTTGGAGCTACCCAAAAGTTAACCAGTTTTGGAAACGCGTACAGTTTTGGTTAACTAAAGTGACAGCCACAAAATGTCTAATAGAATTACAACATATAATCTTCCTATTGGACACATCTGATAAATTGATAAATAGAGTTTTTTACAATACGGTAATTTATATATATATATATATATATATGTATATATATATATATATATATATATATATATATATATATATATATATATATATATATATATGAATAAATATAACATATTCTTCTATGTTGTGAACAACATTGGAATGTAAAAAATAATAGTATTTTCTGTCAAGTTAGCACACTTGAGAAAACGCAATCAGATTTGCGCGACTTGTTGTTAAGTGAAGAATGTTTGTTTTTCTGTTTAAGAAATTATGATGGATTAACTGATCAAAATTAATCCTAAAGCAATTTAAGGGAAGTAAAGAGGGAAGGTATTTACCCTCTCCTTCTCCTACTGCACAAATGTGAACAATACACATTCATACCACACAAATTTGGACAGGGTTGTAATAGGTTAGCCAAGGTACTTATGTTCCGGGGAACAAGGAAATGAGTGAAAAATAAAAAAAAAATTAAAAAAATCAGAATATGGTCCTCAAATTGATTCACAAGGAACTGAATGATATGGCGTGTAATCCTCCTGCACAGTGTTTGGCAGGATCAGTTCAAGATTATATCTTCCACTGCCAGGCAATAATTATGGGATTTTATCAACAGTTCATAACAATGTGTTCTTTGTTTCCTGACTATTCATTCTCCTAAAGACTGCCTATTCAAACCTCCTAAAATTGCCTTTACAAGAATCTACCATCCATATATTAACAGCAACCTTTAAATGTTGATTTAATCAATCCTCTGCTGTCAGACAACTGAATGTTCATGATTAACTTTAAGCACAAAACTAATTTTTTAGGTGGAGAATTGTTATAAAAATGTATAGCCCCAACAAAGAAGATTTCTCAACTTTCCTTTCACAGGTGAGTAAACTCATCATAGATGGTATTTCTGAAGTCAAAAGAAACACTTAGTCATGCTCTAGTTTCTATACACTTCCACACGACTTTTAAAAGTCGTGTGAAAGTTTATAGAAACTAGAGCATGACTAAGGGGATTAACCCTGAAACGTTGCTTATTTTACTGTCTTAATAAAGTCTTGAGAAGATTCTTTGGGGTACTGTAAACGTTCTTTGGATGTTTTACATGCTGTAGAGACCGGGCAGTGTCTCTTGTCCTTACGTGCATCCTTCAGTAGTGCTGTTCCATACCCTTATGTATATGGGTCAAATAGTAGAACATTTAGAAAGAAATTTTGAGGCCCTAACCTGCAACACAGATTCCATGCTTAGTCAATTGCAATCTCAAGCCTCTGTTATTACTCAATTAAAAAACAGGAGGATTGAAGATCTGGATAACAGAAGGCGTCGACAATACATTAGAATCAGAGGATTTCCAAAAACTATTTTTCAATCCCATCAACAGGATTATTTTCAAAGACTTTTTGTCACTTTCTAGCTCTGGACAACTATCAGGAAATATGACTGGATCAAGCTCATAGAGTTCTTAGACCACAACCCAAAGACTATGCACTGCCTAAAGACATTGTTATACAATGTTATCAGTTTGGAGACAAGGAAAAGATCTTAGTAGAAGCCAGAAAACAACAACAAATTTCATTTGAAGGCTCCTCTCTACATGTCTTCCCCAAACTGACATCCCAAACTCTAGCAAAACATAGAGACACTAGACATCTAACACAACATCTTCGTGACTAGGAGATTCTATCACTGGGGATTTTATTTTTGCCTTAAAGTATCTAAAAATAACCAGATATACACCTATAAATCTCTTGACGATGTTGACGACTTTTGTAATCAACTCATGATATCCCATTCTTCCTTGCCATTTCTATCCAAAAGTGAAGGCCTTATATCTCAAGAAAAGAAAATGCGTCTAAAAGCCAAATGGAATACCTTGGACAAAATTCACATGAAAGAGACAGAGGGGCCTAGAACAAGTTGACAAAATCCCTCCTTCTTTGGGTTCCCAAACATGAGTATTTGTCTTTCATATCATACTTGTTTGTAGGGCTAGTGTAATTTTCACTGGCTTCCTGAGGTACATACTTTGTTTTAGAATGTGATAGCATTGTTCCAGCTAGTAGGACCTTAAGAACTTGCATGTCACTATTTCTGCTTCTAACTATAACTGGATTACGATTTGTTATAGAGTCATCTTACCATCCTTAAAACCAGGAGAGCTATCTCAACATTTTATAGAACTCAAATAATCCTATAAAACATATGTTTACACAATTATTTATTTTACATTTATAAAAACTATAAAATGTACTGTAGAAATTGGATATGTATATATAGTTGCATCAGACCCTATCTGTAGCTTGAAAGTTGTTGAATAAACTCGGTGTGGACTCATTAACCAAGTATATAGAAATATGGAGGCCTATGTATCAAAGGTCTTGCGGACCTGATCCGACAGTGCAGATCAGGTCTGCAAGACCTCGCTTAATGCGGAGAGCAATACGCTCTCTGTATTCAGCCCCCTGCAGACTCGCGGCCAATCAGCCGCCAGCAGGGGGTTGTCAATCAACCCGATCGTACACGATTGGGTTGAATTGTGGAGATTCCTGTCCACCTGCTCAGAGCAGGTGGACAGGGTTATGGAGCAGCAGTCTTTAGACCGCTGCTTCATAACTGCTGTTTCTGGCGAGTCTGAAGACTCGCCAGAAACACGGGCCCACAAGCCCCATACGAAGCTTGATAAATGGGCCTCATGGTCTCACTTTTTTCACCTTGCAGGCGATTCATGCTATACTTAATGGTATGCCCAAAAGATAATGCAAAATCTAGCTAAACCTGTTCCAAATAACAATTAACAGTGCAAAATCACTTATAGTTAAGACTTGGAAATCCTCACTGGCCCTGAATCGATAGATTGACAGGGTGAATGAACTTTTGCATCTTGAGATTGTTTTGTAACATCCAATTCTACTCAAACCAATTTAAAAATGCTCAAAAGTGAATCCTTGGGAATCTGGCTGTTTTTGTATTCGATAATCTCCATATTCAAATGTCATGTGTCTGGAAGATCCCTAAACCTTAAGGGTATTATTATTTATTTTCCCTTAACTCCCCTTCCTTTTTTGTTTTCAAACAAGCTTTATTAGCAAGAAAAAATTTAAACATTGTATGTACAGCATATTATCCACTGTGAAGTGTAATCATATATTTGTACATGTTATCATCAACGTCTCGTGATTCATAATATAAACTCTATTTAAACAGCATAGAGAGTCAATTTAAGTGCAGGAGTGGTCATCCGACCATTCGCTATTAACATTAAGCTAAGGTTGTGTACAGTAACACATATGATAACAACATTTTTCCTTGTTTATAACATATAGAACTTTAAAAGAAATCATCGGGCACAGATTAATACACAGTGCAATATATCTACAGCTTACTTACATCATACAGCTGAGAGCATCTAAGTGCCCGATGCAAATATCTCTATCAGAACAAGATAAGGAAATAAAGAAAAGAACGAGGTATAGATTGAAGAAGAAAAGGAAGGAGAGAGAAGGTGGAGAGAGAAGAGAAAAGAAAGAAAAAAGGGAGGGAGAAGGGGGGAAAAAGAAAAAGGGGAAGGGAAGCAGGCGTCGCACACCAATTGCAGTCAAAGTTATCAGGAGAATCAAAGTCCCCGTCCCTCCCAGGTCATTTACCAATTTTCAGGTAGTGGTATCTCTCTAATCTTAGTAATTCACCTATCTTAGACTTCCATTCCTGTAAGCTTGGAGTATTTTGTTTTTTCCAGTATAAAGGAATCAATCCTTTCGCACCATTCAGCATTGGTAGCAGAAGCAGATACTTGTCTTCTCCAATAATCTTGGGCAATCTTGTGATATATTAAATAACAAGGATTGGGAGGGATGATGACTCCAAGGATTCTACTCATCTCACCCAGTATGTCATCCCAGTAAGGCCGTATACACGGACATGTCCACCAAATATGTAGAAGGGTACCCTCTCCTCCACACCCTCTCCAGCATCCCCACCTATATGTGTATATATTCGTTTCAGTCTTTGGGGAGTTAGGTACCACCTACTTAACAATTTGTAGTGCATTTCATGGACTCTAGCCGAGACTGAAGCCTTCCTAGTCCTTTCAAAAATCTTAGTCCACTCCTTATCATCTATTTCTAGTCCCAATTCATCTTGCCAAGCCTGCGTGTAAGTTGGAAGGGAGTGCCCCCCCCCAAAAAAAATTAAGAGTTTGTACAGTTGTGAAATCAAGTGGGTCGGATTCTGAGACATTGTACAGAGGGTCTCAAAGGGGGTTCTATGTCTCGTCAGGTCAGATCTCTCCTTATGGGAGTTTAAATAATGTACAACCTGTGCCATTCTAAACCATGATGTGAAAACTCCACTATCCCACTCCGCTAATTCAGTCTGGGTCTTCAGTTTGCCCTGTTGCAGTATATTGTATATTGCGGAGTCTGAAAGACTATAGGCTTTGTCTAAATGATAAGGCCCTGACTCGAATCCCAAATCTGAGTTTTCTCTAATGGGGGTAACTGGTGAGCTCAAAGTGGACATATAAGGAGGTTTGCTAATTAACTTATCCCACCCGACGAGAACTTTATCCAATAATGGGTATTGTTTAATCAGAGTTGGTCTGTGGCTAGTGGTAATCCATGCCAGAGCACCCATGTTACCCCTCTTCAGAATTGCATTGTCAAGTTGAATCCATGCTTTTTGGGGTGAATTCCGACACCACTCCACAAGTCTCTGGAGGGATATCGCTCTCTGGTATATCCGCAGGTCAGGTACCCCCAATCCTCCCCTATCTAGAGGAAAGTAAATAGTTCTCGTTCTAATTCTCGGCTTCAAGTCGTTCCAAATATAAGCCTCTTTTGTAGACTGTATTTGGTGAATTAAGTGGGAAGCTGCAGATAACGGAATAGTCTGCAGTATATAAAGTACTCTTGGTAGCACATTCATTTTGACCACCCCAACTCGGCCGAGCCAAGAAATGGTTTTATTTTTCCAATTGGACAAGTCTCTAAGGATTTCATCTCTAATATTCTTATAATTTAGCTCCATCAGAACTTTTATACTAGGTGTGATTGAGATACCAAGATATCTCAATTTGTCGTGTGCTATTTTTATCGGGCACCCCCTGTTGAGGGCCTCAAATTCAATATGTTTTATTGTAATATTCAGAATCTCAGATTTTGAGGGGTTAAGGAGGAAATTTGATGTGAATTCATCGATGGCCGCATTCAACGACTGTCATGAGTCGGAGATCAATAGCAAGACATTGTCCGCATACATAGCCGGTTTGTGTTCAGAGCCCCCAACAGTAATCCCCTTTATCTGTGAGTTAGCTCGGATTTTACTCGCTAATATTTCAAAAGTAAAGGCAAATAGAAGTGGCGATAGAGGACAGCCCTGCCTAGTCCCATTCCTAATTAAAAAGCCGTTAGAAAGTGTGCCATTTACCCTTACCTTAGCGTTAGGAGATGAGTACAGCAACATCACCCTATTTATAAATTTGGGCCCAAAACTGAACCTATATAATGTGTGTTGCATGAATGACCAGCTAATCCGGTCAAATTCTTTTTCAGCATCTGTTGAGACTAGGGCTAGTGGAACCTTATTGTTATGGGCGTAGTTTATTAATTGAAGAACTTTTAGGGTATTGTCTCTCACCTCCCGCCCCGGGATAAAGCCCACTTGATCAGTCGAAACTAACTGTGGGAGATATCTGTTAAGGTGGTTAGCAATTATTTTCGCCAACATCTGAGTTGAGCAAAGAAATGGGGCGATAATTCTCTGGCCTATTTTCAGGCTTGCCCGGCTTTGGGATCACGGTGATATGAGCCTCCAACATCGAATGCGGAAGAAGGGGGGCATCCAATAACAAGTTGAATATGTTTAACATTTCTGGGGCTAATGTTTCCACAAATAATTTGTAATACTTGGCTCCAAAGCCATCCGGCCCTGGGCTCTTGCTTGTTGGAAGATCTTTAATGGCTTGTTTAATTTCCTCCAATGTAAATGGGGATTCTAATGCTTCACGTTTTGTACTGAGAGTTTTGGAATATCAACGTTTGCAAGATATTTCTGGATCTCCTGAGCCTCCCGTACCTGAGAGGGGGACCCCTCCACAAACCCACCGACACCCTGGATATTATATAGAGATTCATATTAAGAGCTGAATATTTCAGCAACTGATTTCCCATCCTCTCTAGACTCTCCATCCTGGTTTATCATTTGGTGGACATAGTGTTTTCTTTTTTTGTGCGCAATGGCCCTAGCTAACAATCATCCAGCTTTGTCGCCCTGTTCAAAAAACTGTTGTTTAAGATTAAGGCTTTTTTTATAATCCTCTTGCAAGAACTTTAACAAAGCCGTCTATGCTTGGACTAAGTCCATGCAGAGCGTTTCATCAGCTGGTTTTGTCTTGTGCGCTCTTTCCGCTATCTCAACCTGAGAAAGTAAGGTCTGGTACAACTCCCTCCTATACCTAGTTTTTTGTTTAAGAAAGCGACCCCTGATTGTACACTTGTGCGCCTCCCAGATAGTTGTGCTTTCAGACCCTGAACCCTTATGTATCTGAAAAAATTCCCCCAGAGCTTTTTCAATGTCTGACCTGAAAACCTGATCGTCTAGTAGTGTGTCATCTAGATTCCAGATGTAGGGTGTGACAGGTAAATTAGGCCAGAGAATCGAGCAACTGATTGGGGCATGATCTGACCAAGTGATAGAGTGTATATTGCTACCCTTGGTGATAGTGAGTCCTGTAGCATCTGTAAACAAATAATCTATTCTAGAATATTTTCTGTGGGGAAGGGAATAGAATGTAAAGTTCTTAGTGGTAGGGTGTTGCGCACGCCAAATATCATGTAATGCTGCGTCTCTCAGAGAAGAGGCCATGCGTTTAAGAGTCTTGTGGGGGATGCTGGAGATACCATTAGAGGTGTCAAATGTTGGATCTATTGAAGCATTGAGGTCCCCTCCTAAGAATAGGATGCCAGATTGCAAGTCTAGGATTTTGTGCATAACAGTTTGGAAAAAGATGTGTGGCGATTGATTGGGGCAATATACATTTGCCAATGTAATGTGTCTGCCATATAAGGAGCCAGTGAGAATCAAGTATCTGCCTTCCGGGTCCCTGTGTGCTTGAAGGAGTTGAAACGGTGTGTTAGTACCAATAATGATACCCACTCCATTTTTTTTCCTGGAGCCTGATGCAAAAAAAGCAGTGGGGTAGTGATGACTGAAACACTGGGGTTCATGCGCTGCAGCAAAATGTGTCTCTTGCAAGTAAATGATATCCCCACCCAGTCTATGTAAATCTCTCAGAACAATGGAACATTTACCAGGGCTATTCAGACCCTTAACATTTATAGAGATCAATTCTATAGGTTGGGGTATGATTCCAACCCGCGGACCCGCCATTTAGCCAGGAGGGGGAGACACACAAAAAAACAAAAACAAATTTGGGGGGGGAAGGGGAGTGGGAGAGTAGGAAAGGGAAGGAGAGAGGTAAAGAGAGTTAAGAAAAAGGAAGAGAAGTGGAAAAGGGTGAAGAAGAAATAGCAAAGAAGCAAAAGAGAAAAGGGCGCCTTGAGTCGCAAGGCAATATAAAAGGTTAGAACAAAACCTGTGCCTCAGGTACTATAAGCTAATTCTAACTTGTATCAAGATACGCACAGGTGTATGGTGTTTCAAAAAGAACTACAATCAATTAACAAAAATACAAAAACAGGGGTAGTGTTCCCTGTATTCTTACATTACATATAAACTTTTAAAACATTAAACAGTAAATAAGTACATTCTTGGAGTGCATACTTCTCATCTTTCCCTTCATAAATATGGGGCAATGTCCACACTTTATCTATTAAGGGTGAAAACTAGAAATTTGATATGACATCTTTTGTAACAAATTAGAAAGTCACAGTAGTATGGTCCTGGGTGGCATTCACCTCTTCCTAGTTTTGGCGTTAGGGGCTTATCCCTCCCGAGTGCCCCTGGGACAGGCGGTGTGCCCATTTCAACTATATTTTCCACTCGTTTGGAATAATTTCTCTGATATAATTTTAACTCTATAAAATTATGCGGTCTAGTCACCTATGAGCTATGGTAATTAGAAGTTGTAATAAACTAGATTATGAAAAGGTATCTAAGAGTTACACCATTACCATCTCAAGTGTCATCTCAGTGGTCACCTAACATCAGAACCAGTGTCTAATCAAACAGTGCAAACAAATCTACCAACATTACATATACATTTGTTACATCTAGAATTAGCAACATGATAACTGTGATTAGAAATCATGGTAGCATGAGTGTAGTAGACAGCTATTTGTAAAGTTTCCCTTGGCCACCTATTTGACCACTTATTTGAGCCTTAGCCGGTGACATGTCCCCAAGACCTGTGTGTTACAGAACAATACAAACAGAGTAATCAACAATATATTGAAAATAAAAAAAAACTTAAACTTATCTGAGATGGTCCTCAGTGTCTAATTAGCAGTTTTCAGTCCATTATTTTGGGGATTATAGGGTCACCCCAAGGAGATCCAACAGTCCATTTTCCCTAGTATCTTTGGATCTCAGCCTGGAAGTTGCGGAATTCCTTTGCGGTCTTCGTCCATTTTTAAAGGTGACCTTATGTTAAGGCCAAGGGCTTGATTGAAAGATGGTAAGTCTTCTAAAGTTCTAAAGACATGTGTGGCATTGTTCTTGGTGACAATGAGGCTTGTAGGAAAGCCCCATCTGTAGGGGATTTTTTTGTCCTTCAGGACCGATGTAATAAATCTTAGATCCCTTCTCTTTTGTAGTGTGGTCGGGCACAAGTCTGAATATACCTGTATCTCAGTACCTCTGAACTCTATGGGTTGTTTATTTCTGGCCAATCGCAAGATGTCTTCTTTGTCTTTAAAGGATAATAATTTTATTATTATATCCCTGGGAGGAGCTCTACTTGGGGGTTTAGGGCGCAAAGCCCTATGTGCTCTTTCTATTTGGATTTCAGGCCCTGATTCAGCATTTTTAAGGTATTTGACAAATTCCTGGATATAAGCTTGAATTGCAGGGGGTTCAACCATCTCAGGGACACCTCTCAGTCTAAGGTTGTTTCTTCTACTACGGTTTTCTAAGTCCTCAATTCTCTCCATGCACCGTACTTTCTTGCACCTGTAAGAAGCTAGCTTGGAGTTGAAGATCAGAACTGAGTGCTTTGTGTCTTTCTTCCACCTGGGTCACTCTATGGTCCACTGCTGATTAATCTCTCTTCAGTTTACTGAACATTGATTTGAAATCTTTCATAGCTTCTTTTATGTCTTCCTTAGAGGAAAGATGACTGATGTCCTCTTTTGTCACACATTTTTGATGTTTGACTGTAGTTTCAGAGCTATGTACTTGTGCTGTGGCGGCCACCACACTTGACTCATGCCTTCCCGCTGATGCTGCTGGGTCTGTGGCTATTAAATAATTTTCCTTCATGGAGGATTGAGTACTTTTTGTTGGTCTGGTATTTCTTTTATTTGACATTCCAAAACTCTGAGCTGCTATTACAGGTGATGGTGCCTCTCAGTTTTCCCCTGTGTGGTGTTAAGCGGGCAGTTGAGGTCTTATGCAATATGCAATAGGGAGATCCCCAGGTAGGAATAAAACATAGAACTGAGGTCTAGAAGTTGATGTCAGTAAATCTGAGACCCCTGCAATGTATAGACTGGCTAAATATACTCTAACAGAGGTATAGGAGATAGAGTGTAAACTTTGAATCCAGCTCCCGTGACACAGCTCTGAAAAATAAGATCCTGTATGCAGAGTGTGAACAGACCGGGTACAAAGCTGCTATCTGTATCCCCTCTCTGGATTGCCTTGTCAGTTACTGTAAGGTTTATACCATATTTTTGGCAAATAAGGTGGCCGAAACACCAAGCACGTCAGAACCCAAACCAATCTGCCACGTGTGTTTAGTTTTATGACGCTCGGCTCTTGTACAGATTGTTGTGGCGTCGCTCAGGCCAGTGGGGAAGTTAGGTAAGTGAAAACTAATGTTCCTAGAGCAGGTTAGTGTTCCTGCCTATGTCGGTACCCAACATAGTATATCTACGAGCAAATGACCTCTGTTGTGTGTGGGCAGGCTATGGCGGTCGGATCGTAAAGCAGGACTGTGACCTATGCCCTCTTGCAACCCTTTCAATCCGTTAGTAGAGGTCAGGTCATGAGATGGGTACTTACAGGGACAGCGGCGGCCGTGTAGATCAGTGCGCGTGAAGGTATGCTTAGGCCCGTTGCCAATATCACTGCTGTGCGCACCGGGCCGGGTGCGGATAATTACCAGGCTCCGTTCTGACCTTTGTTTTAGTGATTCCTCACCTCCAGGTGCCAGTCACTGAAGAGCACCGTCAGAGCCTGTGATTGTCAGACTGTGTAGTTGTTAGGCGGCTCTCCAGCTCACGTCTTGTAAGCGATCAGTGTATGAACACAGGGTCACAGCTCTTTAGTTATTCTCCTGAAGTCTTCTACTTCACCTCCGGTGTGCTAAGTGCTCCTCTCGAAAAGGGTATTAGTTAATCACACAAACAGTCATATTTTGTAGGGGATAATATTAGATTGAATGTACTTATTTCAATGTAAGAATAGCAGAGCTTCTTTATCAAGCAGCCATATCGGTTCGTGGCTAGGCTCCGCCCCCCTCCCCTTCCTTTTTTACCTCTATGCCTCTACCCCCCCTCCCTTTATAATGGTTAACCCTGTCTCTCTTTTTTTGCAGGCAGGTGATACCTACCATTATGTCTTTCTATAACATACTATACAGGGAGTGCAGAATTATTAGGCAAGTTGTATTTTTGAGGATTCATTTTATTATTGAACAACAACCATGTTCTCAATGAACCCAAAAAACTCATTAATATCAAAGCTGAATAGTTTTGGAAGTAGTTTTTAGTTTGTTTTTAGTTATAGCTATTTTAGGGGGATATCTGTGTGTGCAGGTGACTATTACTGTGCATAATTATTAGGCAACTTAACAAAAAACAAATATATACCCATTTCAATTATTTATTTTTACCAGTGAAACCAATATAACATCTCAACATTCACAAATATACATTTCTGACATTCAAAAACAAAACAAAAACAAATCAGTGACCAATATAGCCACCTTTCTTTGCAAGGACACTCAAAAGCCTGCCATCCATGGATTCTGTCAGTGTTTTGATCTGTTCACCATCAACATTGCGTGCAGCAGCAACCACAGCCTCCCAGACACTGTTCAGAGAGGTGTACTGTTTTCCCTCCTTGTAAATCTCACATTTGATGATGGACCACAGGTTCTCAATGGGGTTCAGATCAGGTGAACAAGGAGGCCATGTCATTAGATTTTCTTCTTTTATACCCTTTCTTGCCAGCCACGCTGTGGAGTACTTGGACGTGTGTGATGGAGCATTGTCCTGCATGAAAATCATGTTTTTCTTGAAGGATGCAGACTTCTTCCTGTACCACTGCTTGAAGAAGGTGTCTTCCAGAAACTGGCAGTAGGACTGGGAGTTGAGCTTGACTCCATCCTCAACCCGAAAAGGCCCCACAAGCTCATCTTTGATGATACCAGCCCAAACCAGTACTCCACCTCCACCTTGCTGGCGTCTGAGTCGGACTGGAGCTCTCTGCCCTTTACCAATCCAGCCACGGGCCCATCCATCTGGCCCATCAAGACTCACTCTCATTTCATCAGTCCATAAAACCTTAGAAAAATCAGTCTTGAGATATTTCTTGGCCCAGTCTTGACGTTTCAGCTTGTGTGTCTTGTTCAGTGGTGGTCGTCTTTCAGCCTTTCTTACCTTGGCCATGTCTCTGATTATTGCACACCTTGTGCTCTTGGGCACTCCAGTGATGTTGCAGCTCTGAAATATGGCCAAACTGGTGGCAAGTGGCATCTTGGCAGCTGCACGCTTGACTTTTCTCAGTTCATGGGCAGTTATTTTGCGCCTTGGTTTTTCCACACGCTTATTGCGACCCTGTTGACTATTTTGAATGAAACGCTTGATTTTTCGATGATCACGCTTCAGAAGCTTTGCAATTTTAAGAGTGCTGCATCCCTCTGCAAGATATCTCACTATTTTTCACTTTTCTGAGCCTGTCAAGTCCTTCTTTTGACCCATTTTGCCAAAGGAAAGGAAGTTGCCTAATAATTATGCACACCTGATATAGGGTGTTGATGTCATTAGACCACACCCCTTCTCATTACAGAGATGCACATCACCTAATATGCTTAATTGGTAGTAGGCTTTCGAGCCTATACAGCTTGGAGTAAGACAACATGCATAAAGAGGATGATGTGGTCAAAATACTCATTTGCCTAATAATTCTGCACTCCCTGTACACTGTAACTTCTTTCTCTTTCTTTCTAATATTTTACTTTCTGCAATTTATACCTGGAAAAGTTGTTTCATGTTGATTACTTGCCACTGTAAGATTAGTTTGTTTATACAGATATTAGCATTGTAAAATCAATAAAAAAAAAAAAATCTATAGCATCACTAGGATAGGCAAAAAATATGTTAAAGTTTTTATATCAGTACATATGACTAATGGAAATAAACATAAAAAACATTAAAATCTCCTTTAACAATAACAGCTGCATGAAGCTGTATTTAATATAATTTTAAGTTGTCAATCATAATACAAAGCAGAATTTAGAGACTATCCTTTATATGTTAAATAATGAGAAGTTGCAATTATGAGGCAGTGCAACTGCTTTCAGAAGCATGACAAAGTTTTCAATGTAATTTATATCACATCCCTTGTTATTAAATTACTATATTAATAGAAAAGTCTAATTAAAGGTGCACATTGGCATGAACAGCTATGAAGGACCCTATATGGTGAATGTCAAAACTGTTTTATGGTTAGTGCAGAGAGAACCTAGGGATTTAAGCGATAGAAGTCAGAGCCTTCTTGTAGCTCAGAAAGGAGGTATATTATTGAAATATTAAACTATTGAAAAATATTAAAAAATATTTAGAATTATTATGCAGATTCTGAAAACATATACACATATAATATTTAGAATATTTTACAGTATGTATAATAATTTTTTAATGCTTTTTAATATTGTTTAATAGTTTATATTTAATGTTTCAATAACTCGCATTGAAGACAGCAATTCTTCATTTGCGCTAACTCAACCACATTAGTCCTAAGTTGCAAACTCAGATGTGCGTTATGCATATTTTACATTCCTGTGTTTTTTACATAGAAAAGAATGTACTTTTTATTATTGATTTTATATATATATATATATATATATATATATATATATATATATATATATATATATATATATATATATATCTGATACTGTTAATGTAAAATACATATCTATACCTATATAGATAGATAGATAGATAGATAGATAGATAGATAGATAGATAGATAGATAGATAGATATGTACACACACACAAACACACACACACACATATACTTACAGGAACAAGAAGAAAGAAACTGCTACCGGACAACAAAAAGTACAATAAAATTCCAGTGGAAAGTTTATTCAACCACAGTCATCGGTAAGACCTATGTATGCATGTATGGTAAAGCCCTTTACAGCCATTTTGTTTCTAACACCTTCTACCATATACCTTTGAGCCCTTTTTTATTAATTTTTTTTAACTATTTTTTTTATCAGATAGTGTTAATATGAGTGTAACTGTACTTTTACTTGTATTTATGTTGTGTTTATTTTAAAAAAAAATTATTCCCCTACCCTTTACACAAGCTCTGAAGTTCACTAACCCAACGCGTGTTAAATTTGATTGCACATGAGCAAACGCATTTACTTTTAATTTGTAATACTCATGCTATTCCGATTGCACTACAGACAAAAACTTACTCATTACTCGTAATCTAGCCCCTAATTAGATCAAATCCTGAATTTGTTAAGCTAGCATAACTGTTACACAAGCATGCTTAATTTTCCTGCAAGGTAGTCCAATAAAGTCTTTAGGCCGCAGGGAACATTTTTGATATCAAACACCATGCATTTTTCATTCTTTATTATTACTTTTCAAAGTATATTTCTTTACAGGCTAGTGGCCCTGTTAATGATCTCAGTGCTCTTGCAGGCTGGTATCAGGCTCTGGAAATAGCTTGGAGTTAGTGATCTACATCTCCCAGCCTCAAAAGGATGGCTATAAAAAAACATTTGTGTCTGCTTCACAGGGATGCAAGCAGTAAAAGGAATTCTTCCCAAAACATAGCATTTTCTTGTCTTAGATAAATCTGATAAGAAGTTGTAAATAGCAAGGAAGCACAGCAGAAAAAGAAAAGAAAGAAAAATTAACTAATGACATCCTAAAATCATAATAAATATTAATTTAAATATTGAAAAAAGTTATAAGTTAAAAGGTATATGGTATATGACAAGGTGTTGGACTGCAAAGAGCTATAATGTATATATACAGTACATACATATACATGTCTATATATGTGTATGTATGTAAATATATATGTGTGTACATATGTATTTATGTGTTTTACTGTATATTTACTGTACATATTTTAGATTCCAGTGTGTCCTTAAAGGGACATGAAACCCACATTTTTTCTTTCATAATTTAGAAAGAGCATGCAATTTTAAACAACTTTCTAGTTTATTTCTATTATCTAATTTGTTTTATTCTCTTGCTATTCTTTGCTGAAAAGCATATCTAGATAGGCTCAGTAGCTGCTGATTGGTTCCTGCACATAGAAGCCTTGTGTGATTGGCTCACCCATGTGCATTGCTTTTTCTTCAACTAAGAATATCTAAATAATGAAGCAAAATAAATAATAGAAGTAAATTCTAATGTTGTTTAAATTTGTATTCTCTATCTGAATAATGAAAGAAAATTTTAGGGTTTAGTGTCCATTTAACATGCGGGATTATTTATATATATATACTAGGCGATAAGCCTGCCCAGAGGGCAGTCTATGTTTAAAAACTACAACCCCCCAAGCTAAAGTTACATAAAAAAATAAGGGAAGGTATTCAAAATAAAAAAAAATAAACCTAAACTAAAACCCCTATAAAAAAAAAATCCCCCCCCCCCAAAAAAGCCTTAAGTTAAACAGCTCTTTTACCTCTAAGAAATACTAAATCCCCTCTAACAGTAAATAATACCCCACCCACCAAACCCCCCAAAATAAAAAAACTAACACTAAAAAAAAATTAAACTACCCATTGCCCCTAAAGGGGCATTTGTATGAGCATTGCCCTTAAAAGGGCATTCAGCTCTTTTACTGCCCTTAAAAAGGGCAATCAGCTCTTTTTCAAGCCCAAAAAACCCTAATCTAAAAAAAACACCCAAAAATTAAAATAAAAAAGCCTAAACCTAAGCCCCAAATAGGTATTCACTGTTCCTGAAGGTCTACTTCCAGATGGATCCATCATCTTCTATCTTCATCTGGAGTGATGACGGCGCGGAGCGGAGGTGCGGAGCTGTGTTCCCGATGCCTGGATCCTCAGCGGCGGTCTTCGGGGGCGGTCATCGGCGGCGCTGGCAGCGGAGGTGTTCCTCAGCAGCATGGAGGCTCCACTTCAACTGATATCCGTCAAAGACTGAAGATTGAATGCAAGGAACCGCAATCAATTTGGGATACCTTGCATTCCTAATGGCTGAAATGTTAAAATCAGCCAAAAGGATTAGAGCTACTGAAATCCTTTTGGCTGTTCAAATCAGCCAATAAGATTTCATTAACTCTCATCCTATTGGCTGATTTTAAAAAATAAAATAAATATCAGCCAATAGGAATGCAAGATACCACAATAAATATGGGGTACCTTGAATTCAATCTTCAGTGTGCAGCGGACGATCGCATGAAAAGGAGCCTCCAAGCCGCCAAGGAACGCCGCCACCGAGGACCGCCGCCGAGGATTGCCACATCTGGGAAGACCACTCCACACCTCCGCTCCACGCTGCCTTTGCTGTGGATGAAGATAGAAGATGATGGACCCACCTGGAAGAAGACCTTCTCCACCGGACTTCAGGAACCATGAGTACCTATTTGTAGCTTAGTGTTAGGGGGTTTTTTTATTTATTTTTTAGGTTTTTTTTTAAGATTAGGGATTTGGGCAAGTGAAAAAGAGCTGAATGCCCTTTTAAGGCCAGTAAAAGAGCTGAATGCCCTTTTAAGGGCAATGCCCATACAAATGCACCTTTAAGGGCAATGGGGAGTTTAGGATTTTTTAGTGTTAGGTTTTTTTTTCATTTTAGTGGGTTTGGTGGCTGGGGGTTTTACGTGGTTTATTTTTAATGTAAAAGAGCTGATTTAAAGCCCTTGTTTATTCTTAGATTAGGGGGTGTTTTTATTTGGGGGGGGGCTTTTTATTTTCATAGGGATTAGGTTTAATTTTTTTATTTTGGATAATGTGGTTTATTATTTTGTGTAATGTTAGACTTTTTTTATTTTGTGTAATGTTAGACTTTTATATTTTCTGTAATTTTAGATTAGTTTAAATTTATCTTATGTTAGGTTTTTTATTTTAATTGTAATTTAGAATAATTTTATTTTATATAATGGGGTTTATTTAAGGTGTGTTAGGTTAGGGGGCTTAGTGATTAGTTATTTGCGTTGTGGGGTTTGGCTGTTTAGGGGTTATTAGATTTATTATGTTAATTGTGATGTTGATTAATGGCGGTTTAGGGGTTATTAGATTTATTAGGTTAATTAGCGATGTTGTTAATGGCGGTTTAGGGGTTAATAGATGTATTAGATAGTTTGTGCTGTTGGGGTTGGCGGATTTAGGGGTTAATAATTTTAATAGGTAGTTGGGGGTTTTTTCTTCTTAATGCTTAGTGCGGGCGGTTAGGTTTTTTTTTAATACTTATTGCGGCAGTTAGTTTTTTTTTTTTTTAACACTTATTGTGGGCGGTTAGTTTTTTTTTTGTAATGCTTCGTTTGCCTTCAGTGCATCCCGGTGGATTCCGAAAATGGCAGGATGGTGAAAAAATATAATATAAGGTATTTGAGGATGCATGCGCAACTGGCGATGGCAACCGACGCGTTACAAACGCGATTATAGTATAAATATCTATCTGTATATACCTATACTTGTATATCTATTACTATAGATATATAATTATAGATATCTATATTACATTATTATTACCAGATCGATATTGAAATATATAGTATATATATTTAGTAATACAAATTATATTATTTTCTATGTGAAGAACATAGGAATGTAAGATATGCGTAACGCAATGTAGGATTAGCGCACATGAAGAAAGAACTACTAATCTTATGTCGTGTTCTTGAATTATTAAATATAATTAAATATTATTAAATATAAAATATTTTTTTTAAATGATTGAAAATACTTTAAAAAATGCTAAATAATCCAAAAAATATATAATTATTTTACAGTATCTATAATATTTTGTAATGATTATTATTAAGGTATTATGTAATATTTCAACAACACGATGTAAAATAAGTAATTCTTCATGTGCGCTAACCTGACACCATGTTAGACCTAAAATGCAAACCCCGATGCTCATTACGCATATTTTACATTGAGATGGAAAATATCTAAACTATAATTGCATTTGTAACACGCCCGTCGCCGTAGGCAGTTGCACACGCATCCCTCAAAGTAATGTTGGATGCGTGCAAAGCCACCTCAGCGCAAGACAGCTTCGAGAGCTCCAACTCTCAGCTGTAACATAACAGCTGAGAGCTGGAGCTCCTGAAGCTTCAGGCATCTACCGCATATGGAGCCGGAGCAGGATCAGTGATGCCTGATCATTACAGACGGTGACAAATGACGTCATCCAAGATGGCGTCCCTCGAATTCCGATTGGCTGATAGGATTCTATCAGCCAATCGGAATTAAGGTAGGAAAAATCTGATTGGCTGAATCAGCCAATCAGATTCAAGTTCAATCGGAATTCGAGGGACGCCATCTTGGATGACGTCCCTTAAAGGAACCTTCATTCATCGTTAGTCCGTCGGTGAAGAAGGAAGGCTCCGCGTCGGCTGCTTGAAGATGGTCCCGCTCCGCGCCGGATGGAAGAAGATAGAAGATGCCGCCTGGATGAAGATGTCTGCCGGTCCGGATGTTCTCTTCTGCCCGGATAGGAGGAAGACTTTTGACCCTCTGGAGGAGCTCTTCTTGCCGAATGGGATGAAGACTTCGGACCCTCTTCTGGACGGATCGGTGATACCCGGCGTGGTGAAGGCAAGGTAGGGAGTATTGTTAGGTTTAAGTGTAACTTAGGTTAGGATTTATTTTACAGGTAATTTTGTTATTATTTTAACTAGGTAACTATTAAATAGCTATTAACTATTTAATAGCTATTGTACCTGGTTAAAATAAATACAAAGTTGCATGTAAAATAAATATTAATCCTAAAATAGCTACAATATAATTATTATTTATATTGTAGCTATATTAGGGTTTATTTTAAAGGTAAGTATTTAGCTTTAAATAGGAATAATTTATTTAATAAGATTTATTTTATTTCGTTAGATTAAAATTATATTTAATTTAGGGGGTGTTAGGGTTAGGGTTAGACTTAGCTTTAGGGGTTAATACATTTATTATAGTAGCGAGGTCCGGTCGGCAGATTAGGGGTTAATAATTTTAGGTAGGTGGCGGCGACATTGGGGGGGGCAGATTAGGGGTTAATAAATATAATGTAGGTGGCGGCGGTGTTAGGGGCAGCAGATTAGGGGTACATAGGGATAACGTAGGTTGCGGCGGTGTCCAGAGCGGCAGATTAGGGGTTAATAATAATATGCAGGGGTCAGCGATAGTGGGGTCGGCAGATTAGGGGTTAATAAGTGTAAGGTTAGGGGTGTTTAGACTCGGGGTACATGTTAGGGTGTTAGGTGCAGACTTAGGAAGTGTTTCCCCATAGGAAACAATGGGGCTGCGTTAGGAGCTGAACGCTGCTTTTTTGCAGGTGTTAGGTTTTTTTTTCAGCTCAAACTGCCTTATTGTTTCCTATGGGGGAATCGTGCACGAGCACGTTTTTTAAGCTGGCCGCGTCCGTAAGCACCCGTGGTATTTAGAGTTGAAGTGGCTGTAAATTATGCTCTACGCTCCCTTTTTGGAGCCTAACGCAGCCATTCAGAGAACTCTAAATACCAGCGGTATTTAAAAGGTGCGGGGGGAAATAGCACGCGTAGCTAACGCACCCCTTTGGCCGCAGAACTCTAAATCTAGGCGTATGTTAACACACAATCGTGATATTAGGTTAGCATACATCTGGTTTCTCTCACACACAGACTTTTTACTTTCAGCTTGCAATATGTGCGCTACCCAACACATGAAAAAAGATTATTTCTAGCAAAGTTTACTCTCGAGTCAAAAGTGCTAAATAGCGCACCACTTGCAATCTTGCCCTCTAGTCACAAACCCTGGCAGTTACATATGGTTGGTTGATGAACAATGTAAAAAAAAAAATACTGCACAAAAAGACAGTGATGTAACACAATATTGTATTTAGTATTTGAAGCACACGTATTATGAATATTCAGATCACTTCATTATCCTGAATTTGAATAGTGTCTGGAGGCTGTCCAGCATTGTTTCCGCCTTGCAAAAGATTTTTAACGCTGATTATATTGTAATGCATCATTGTTACGAAAATGAGAATTTGTGTGCATTGTGCAAGTTATAAACTTATCAGCAACTATATTGATAAAAAATATTATGACAATAAATATTCATCAACAGTAATTTAATTTTTACTCATATGCCAAGCCTTAGTCTATCTTAGTCAATATCGTAGTCTATGTGGATTTAGAAAAGTCATGAAGAGCATTTTATTTTTTAAAAATTTATAAAATTGTTGAAAATCTTCTTGAGTCGGATAAGTGCAATTTGCTTGTAGTAATTGTCGTATTTCATAAGTTAGCTGTTTGCAGTGAATGATGTTTTAATGAATACATTGGACAGTTTTATAATCGAAAAAGCTTAAGAACATCAATTATAACTTAGGTTGTGCCAGCTAATGTATTATGAAAAAAGACAAAAAGCTCTTAAAATTTTAATAGAATATTGGCCCTTATCAATATGCTGTGAAATAATCTTTCCTAATGGCGATACAGCTAGCACAGTAAAATGAATAAAGAGCACATAGTACATTCAGTAGATTTGTCGTGGCCAAAAGGAAATAAAACTACAACTAGTTGCATATATAGTAAATGAGCATAACAATGTTTTTATACATACAGTGGTGCACTGATGTGTACATTGAAATATCTGAAACAATCCAAAACCTGCCTCTTGCGGTATAATGAAAAGAGTTACACACATAACACGTGTCCTTGTTTGTGTACTTTAAATCAAATTTATGTATTTGTTTTTTTAAGCAAGTATAATTAATATCTGGCAAAGTACAAGTAAGATATATATTCAAGAGGTGTACTGAAGACAATACAACAAAAATAATTAAAGGGACAATAAACTAAAAATTAAATCCCCATAAAGGAATAGATTACAAGTGGAGCACAATCTATAGTGTGCAGAGCTTTATATTGGGCGTGGCATTGCGCAAACAATAACGGCATTAAAAGTACAATGCATTTTCACTACCTACCCAGTAGTTATTTAGTGCACCCTATATTTTAAATGGGTTGCATCAAACTGTAGTTGCACTTTTGCACTATCCTTGCACTCGTATTATAAGTCGTAAGTTAAAGGGATTGTAAACTTTTTTAGCGGTGACGTTTTCACCTCTCAGCCAATCCGTGTGTATGCCATATACCTTGCCTTAATGTGAGCCATGTGGCACACACTCGGATTGGCCGAGTGGTGAAAACATCACAGCTAAAAAAAATAGTAGTTTCCAGTGGTATTATCGGAATGGAATTTAACCATTTAATAACCACTAAAAGGGGAAACAAAGTAAGTATACACTAGTTACAAGGATTAGAAATATTGAATTACCTTACCTTCAGTTTACTATCACTTTAAAGTTTCCTGCCCAATCCAAATTGCTTCTTACAAATTTAGTGCTTTTGAAACCTGGTGTTAAATATTATATCTTGCTATTGCACATAGAAAAATACATTAAAATGCTATGTAAATAAATGAATGGAAGTGATTAGACTTAATACCTAGGAAGCAAATGTTTAATAAAGAAAAAAAGTTTTTTTTGGAAGATTTAAACAGATAGGTATATAGCAATAAGCGGGACTGAGATGGGGTCGAAGGTGAATGTACTGTATGTGTCTGTATTTGTAAAGTCTGCTACACTACTTCTTGAAAACTCCTTTCCCCCATAAAACACAGGATTTTTATGTATTTTAATTTTCCTTTTAATTAAACAAAGGCATATCTTGTCTTGTTTTAAATATTAAAGGGATATCACATTTGAAATCCACTATTATGCTTCTGAAATTCAACTTTTATGCCCCTTTAAAAATCAACAAGAAAGTTTTTCAAAGTATAAAGAATGTTTCATTTAAACTAAATGTTTAATATGTGTAATTGGAAATAAAGGCCTTAAATTAATTACTTATCACATTTTTCACTGAGTGATCTTCTCAAGGACCTTTTATATGCCTTAAGAAAAACACACAATGAAGTCATTAGCAATGTATATTCTGCCAGTGAGAATGTTGGATGATTTGTTATAAATACATACGCCTAGATTTAGAGTTTTGCGGCCAAAGGGGTGCGTTAGCTACGCGTGCTTTTTTTCCCCCGCACCTTTTAAATACTGCTGGTATTTAGAGTTCACAGAATGGCTGGGTTTTCAGTGCGTTAGGCTCCAAAAAGGGAGCGTAGAGCATAATTTAACGCCACTGCAACTCTCGATACCAGCAGTGCTTACAGACGCGGCCAGCTTAAAAAACGTGCTCGTGCACGATTCCCCCATAGAAAACAATGGGGCTGTTTGAGCTGAAAAAAAACCTAACACCTGCAAAAAAGCTGCGTTCAGCTCCTAACGCAGCCCCATTGTTTCCTATGGGGAAACACTTCCTACGTCTGCACCTAACACTCTAACATGTACCCGAGTCTAAACACCCCTAACCTTACACTTATTAACCCCTAATCTGCCGCCCCCACTATCGCTGACCCCTGCATATTATTATTAACCCCTAATCTGCCGCTCCGTATACCGCCGCAACCTACATTATGCCTATGTACCCCTAATCTGCTGCCCTAACATCGCCGACCCCTATATTATATTTATTAACTCCTAATTTGCCGCCCCCAACGTCGCCTCCACCTAACTACACTTATTAACCCCTAATCTGCCGACCGGACCTGAGCGCTACTATAATAAATGTATTAACCCCTAATCCGCCTCACTCCCGCCTCAATAACCCTATAAGAAATAGTATTAACCCCTAATCTGCCCTCCCTAACATTGCCGACACCTAACTTCAAGTATTAACCCCTAATCTACCGATTGGAGCTCACCGCTACTCTAATAATTTTTTAACCCCTAAAGCTAATTCTAACCCTAACCCTAACACCCCCCTAAGTTAAATATAATTTTATTCTAACAAAATAAATTAACTCTTATAAAATAACTTATTCCTATTTAAAGCTAAATACTTACCTGTAAAATAAACCCTAATATAGCTACAATATAAATTATAATTATATTGTAGCTATTTTAGGATTAATATTTATTTTACAGGCAACTTTGTAATTATTTTAACCAGGTACAATAGCTATTAAATAGTTAATAACTATTTAATAGTTACCTAGTTAAAATAATAACAAAATTACCTGTAAAATAAATCCTAACCTAAGTTACAATTAAACCTAACACTACACTATCAATAAATTAATTAAATAAAATACCTAAAATTATCTACAATTAAACCTAACACTACACTATCAATAAATTAATTAAATACAATATCTACAAATAAATACAATGAAATAAACTAACTAAAGTACAAAAAATAAAAAAGAACTAAGTTACAAAAAATAAAAAAATATTTACAAACATTAGAAAAATATTACAACAATTTTAAACTAATTACACCTACTCTAAGCCCCCTAATAAAATAACAAAGACCCCCAAAATAAAAAAATGCCCTACCCTATTCTAAATTAAAAAAGTTCAACGCTCTTTTACCTTACCAGCCCTGAACAGGGCCCTTTGCGGGGCATGCCCCAAAGAATTCAGCTCTTTTGCCTGTAAAAAAACACATACAATACCCCCCCCCCAACATTACAATCCACCACCCACCATGCCAGGTTCACCGATCCGTATCCGAAGATACTGCTTGTTAGAAGACTTCATCCCGATGATGGACTTCCGACTTCAGCCCGATGATGGATTTCTTCAGCCGCCGCTTGGATCCAGACTTCAGCCCGAGGATGGACGTCACTCTTCAGCCCCCCGCTTGTGTTTGGATCAACACTTCCGAGGCTTGGATCAAGACTTCCGAGGACGGATCGGTGAACCTGGCATGGTGAAGATAAGGTAGGAAGATCTTCAGGGGCTTAGTGTTAGGTTTATTTAAGGGGGGTTTGGGTTAGATTAGGGGTATGTGGGTGGTGGGTTGTAATGTTGGGGGGGGGTATTGTATGTGTTTTTTTTACAGGCAAAAGACCTGAATTCTTTGGGGCATGCCCCGTAAAGGGCCCTGTTCAGGGCTGGTAAGGTAAAAGAGCTTTGAACTTTTTTAATTTAGAATAGGGTAGGGCATTTTTTTATTTTGGGGGTCTTTGTTATTTTATTAGGGGGCATAGAGTAGGTGTAATTAGTTTAAAATTGTTGTAATATTTTTCTAATGTTTGTAAATATTTTTTTATTTTTTTGTAACTTAGTTCTTTTTTATTTTTTGTACTTTAGTTAGTTTATTTCATTGTATTTATTTGTAGATATTGTATTTAATTAATTGATTGATAGTGTAGTGTTAGGTTTAATTGTAGATAATTGTAGGTATTTTATTTAATTAATTTATTGATAGTGTAGTGTTAGGTTTAATTGTAACTTAGGTTAGGATTTATTTTACAGGTAATTTTGTAATTATTTTAACTATTTTAGCTATTAAATAGTTATTAACTATTTAATAGCTATTGTACCTGATTAAAATAAATACAAAGTTGCCTGTAAAATAAATATTAATCCTAAAATAGCTACAATATAAATATTATTTATATTGTAGCTATATTAGGGTTTATTTTACAGGTAAGTATTTAGCTTTAAAAAGGAATAATTTATATAATAAGAGTTAATTTATTTCGTTAGATTTAGATTATATTTAACTTAGGGGGGTGTTAGTGTTAGGGTTAGACTTAGCTTTAGGGGTTAAAAAATTTATTAGAATAGCGGTGAGCTCCGGTCGGCAGATTAGGGGTTAATGTTTGAAGTTAGGTGTCGGCGATGTTAGGGAGGGCAGATTAGGGGTTAATACTATTTATTATAGGGTTAGTGAGGCGCGAGGGAGGCGGATTAGGGGTTAATAACTTTATTATAGTAGCGGTGCGGTCCGCTCGGCAGATTAGGGGTTAATAAGTGTAGGTACGTGGCGGCGACGTTGGGGGGGGGCAGATTAGGGGTTAATAAATATAATATAGGGGTCAGCGGTGTTAGGGGCAGCAGATTAGGGGTACATAGGGATAACTTAGCTGGCGGCGCTTTGCGGTCGGCAGATTAGGGGTTAATTATTGTAGGTAGCTGGCGGCGACGTTGTGGGGGGCAGGTTAGGGGTTAATAAATATAATATAGGGGTCGGCAGTGTTAGGGGCAGCAGATTAGGGGTACATAGGGATAACTTAGCTGGCGACGCTTTGCGGTCGGCAGATTAGGGGTTAATTATTGTAGGTAGCTGGCGGCGACGTTGTGGGGGGCAGGTTAGGGGTTAATAAATATAATATAGGGGTCGGCGGTGTTAGGGGCAGCAGATTAGGGGTACATAAGTATAATGTAGGTGGTGGTCGGCAGATTAGGGGTTAAAAAAATTTAATCGAGTGGCGGCGATGTGGGGGGACCTCGGTTTAGGGGTACATAGGTAGTTTATGGGTGTTAGTGTACTTTAGAGCACAGTAGTTAAGAGCTTTATGAACCGGCGTTAGCCCAGAAAGCTCTTAACTACTGACTTTTTTCTGCGGCTGGAGTTTTGTCGTTAGAGTTCTAACTCTCACTCCAGCCACGACTCTAAATACCGGCGTTAGAAAGATCCCATTGAAAAGATAGGATATGCAAATGGCGTAGGGGGATCTGCGGTATGGAAAAGTCGCGGCTGGAAAGTGAGCGTTAGACCCTTTAATGACTGACTCTAAATACCGGCGGTAGCCCAAAACCAGCGTTAGGAGCCTCTAACGCTGGTTTTGACGGCTACCGCCCAACTCTAAATCTAGCCGATAGGCAGTGCAATGGCCAAGTCACCCTCTTGTCAGGCTATTGCTGAGTGACATTAGATAATATCTATCTATCTATCTATCTATCTATCTATCTATCTATATATATATATATATATATATATATACACACACACAGACCTATATATAATAAGATAAAATAATTAATTTGTAGATGAAACTGGCTAATGTAAGTGAAATTCTAAAATCCTCTAAAAGCCCTGTCTTTGGCCTACCAAGGTTAGTCGGTACAGCTAGAGTTACCGGCCTGCATCTATCAGTACATAGGTGTACTACGGCCTAATGTGAGTACCCATTTGGCTTTTTGTATCTGTCTTGTTGTGACATACTGATATACACATGAGGCACCCCTCTTGTCTCTTGTCACTTTTCAAATTCTAAAATCAGTATTTTCAGCCCAAAACCCTCTCTACATTCAATACACAGACTGCCTGCTGTGACCAGATACACATTACAGGCCAGGATGTCTCAATTATCCCCTTCAAAGGAAGCCTGTATAAGGAGTTTTCCTATCTGAAGGAGTGGACCGTCCATCTGCAAGGATAATGGAATATACAAACATTCTCAGAGGATGTAGCTCTTATCATCTAGGTGTTAAATTGTCCCATACTGACTTCAAATACACGAAGCTCAGACGTTCATCTCCCTGCAATAGCAAATAAATCTACTTTGAAACATATGTATGGTTGAAAGCATAAGATTGAAACTTTAAAACTTAATTTCTTGTCTCTGATTCTCAAATATTTAATATGTGCCTCAGGCTGTCCAAATAATATGTATAAATAAATGGATCTGAGAGAAATGCCTAATTATACAATATTGGATAAATGTCTGCTGTGTTAAATAAATAACCACATATTTAAAAATGTTTAACCAATTTATTTTAAAATAAATAACATTCTTTTGTCTTTCAGACATCTGAGATACAAACTAGGTTTCAGATATGAATAGTAGATACTAATCTATGAATGCCTATATAATGTGTGCCCTGAATCATATAATATAGCGTATACACTAAATATTAAAATAATATTTACAGATATGAAATATTTATATTAATATGGGATAATAATCAATGAAATTACATCAGACTGCCACTCACAAGGTATGTATGTAAGTGATATTAAGATGGAAATTATAAACTAAAATATTAATTGTATCCATGCTGAAAATGTTGTAATCCTTTTGAGTCCTTTTCATAAAGATGTAACTTTAAAATGCATCTTTTAAAATATTATAAATAGTATATCATGTGTAGTATAAAATACTCAGAATAAATGGTGTTATATGGTCCCATATATGTTGAAAATATAATTTATTAATGTCCAAAATACGAAGATACCAGCACAGTTAGGTATAAAAGTTATCTTTATTGTTGACCCATATCTTTAAAAATAGCAACATTTCGGGGTTAACCCCTTAGCCATGCCATCTGTTACACTGTGTGTTTGGTGCCCTTTTAAACATACTAACATTCGCGCCAAATATTTCCTAGGCTATACACTTAGCGCCATCTAGTGGCGTAACCATCAAATTACATTTAAACATTTTTCATTTTTAGTGTATATGTATCCAAACACTGTAACAAATTAAAATCAAGATATCACCTTAGCTACTAAGTAACAATCCAACCAAATGCCTTTCCTAAATTATAACAGCACCAGTTCATCACTTATGTCACTTGATTAGAGCGTATTAACAGCACATCACTGCAAAAGATTTTTTATAGGAAGCATGAGAGATCAAAATCGCGGTTTAACCCTTTGGGCGCCATGGACTCCATTTTAAAGATCCACCACATCTCCCTTTGCTTGAGTAACAATTCTCTATCCATGCCATTCCTAGGGACTGGAATTTGTTCAATTACTTGCCAGCGCAGCTGGCTAATGTTATGGCCCTGCTCTATGAAATGTTTGGACAAAGGTGCCTCTACATTCTTCCTCCTAATGTTGCTACGGTGCTGACTAATTTGGTCTTTGACCTTTTGTGTGGTCTCACCCAAGTATATTAGGGAGCACGGACATTTAATGAGGTATATTACATATGAACTTTCACAAGTGTGAAAACCATCAATATTGAATCTTCTCCCACTTTGCGGATGGAAGAAATGTGGCCCTTTAATAATAGAGCTACAGCTCATGCATCCTAGGCACAGATAGCTCCCTTTCCTCTTACTGCCTATAAGGGTTTGTTTAAGCTTTTTACTAGGGCCTACATCAGTTCTTACCAAATGATCTCTTAGATTTTTAACACACCTGTAGGCCATGAGTGGGGGTTCCTGCAGCTGCTCAATGTTAGGATTACAATTTTTAATGATGTGCCAGTTTCACCTAATAACCCTAGTTATTTGATCACTGTAGGGACTATATTGGGACACAAATACTATCCTGTCCCTCTTTTTGGTATGTTCACCACTCTTGCATTTAGGATTATTGATTTCTTCTATTTTCCTGTCTACAAAACTCCTGGGATACTCTCTCTCTAGGAATTTATCCTTCATCTGTTTGAATCTTACTACTCTATCCTCTTCCTCCCTTACAATTCTACTGACCCTCAGGAGTTGACTCTTAGGAAGAGAGTCAATTAATCTCCTAGGGTGAAAGCTGTCAAATTTAAGAAACATATTCCTATCGGTATCCTTTGTGTACAAGTAGAATTTTAATCCATTAGTACTTTTAATTATTTTGGTGTCAAAAAAAGTGACCATTTCCTCACTACAGGACATGGTGAAATATAGATCTCTGACGAACTTTTCAAGGGACTCCACGTCGCCCCACCATACGCCAAACACATTGTCTATGTAACAAAGCCAAATGGCGCCGTTATTTTTGAATAACTGATTTTCATAGACCCTTCTTTCCTCAAACTCGTTCATGTATAAGTTGGCGTATGATGGGGCGACGTTGGAGCCCATTGCTGTACCCTTGACCTGGATAAACCAGTCATCCTGAAAAAGGAATTAATTCCAATGTAAGACTAGGCAGAGTAATTTTTCAATGAAGTCACATTGTTCAGCTGTGTATCTATTGTTCACCATGAGTGTTTTTCTGACAACTGCTACACCAGTTTCATGCTTGATGTAGGTTTACAGACTCCTCACATCCATGGTGAACAATAGATATCGGCTTGTAGGCAGATCCAACATTTTTACCCTTTCAAGAAAGTGGCTTGTATCTTTAACAAAACTGGCCATTTTCATGACCTCAGGTTGCAACAGCTTGTCAATAAATTTGGAGATGTTAATGAATACAGACTCCACACTGGAGACTATAGGTCTCCCAGGAGGTTTATTTGCATCCTTATGAATTTTGGGGACCGTATAGAAGATAGGGGTTCAAGGTGTCACTACATATAAATACTCTGCCAATTTCTTTTCAATAACCTCCATCTTGACCGCTAGGTCTAGAATATACTTATCCAGGTCAAGAATATACATCTTGACCGCTAGGTCTAGGATATACTTATCCAGGTCAAGGGTACAGCGATGGGCTCCAACGTCGCCCCATCATACGCCAACTTACACATGAACGAGTTCGAGGAAAGAAGGGTCTATGAAAATCAGTTATTCAAAGAGAACGGCGCCATTTGGCTTCGTTACATAGACGATGTGTTTGGCGTATGGTGGGGCGATGTGGAGTCCCTTGAAAGGGTCGTCAGAGAACTCAATTCTGAGGTTAGGGATCTATATTTCACCATGTTCTGTAGTGAGGAAATGGTCACTTTTTTGGACACCAAAATAATTAAAAGTACTAATGGATTAAAATTCGACTTGTACACAAAGGATACCGATAGGAATACGTTTCTTAAATTTGACAGCTTTCACCGTAGGAGATTAATTGACTCTCTTCCTAAGAGTCAACTCCTGAGGGTCAGTAGAATTGTAAGTGAGGAAGAGGATAGAGTAGTAAGATTCAAACAGATGAAGGATAAATTCCTAGAGAGAGGGTATCCCAGAAGTCTTGTAGACAGGAAAATAGAAGAAATCAATAATCCTAAATGCAAGAGTGGTGAACATACCAAAAAGAGGGACAGGATAGTATTTGTGTCCCAATATAGTCCCTACAGTGATCAAATAACTAGGGTTATTAGGAGAAATTGGCACATCATTAAAAATTGTAATCCTAACATTGAGCAGCTGCCCACTCATTGCCTACAGGCGTGTTAAAAATCTAAGAGATCATTTGATAAGAACTGATGTAGGCCCTAGTAAAAAGCTTAAACAAACCCTTATAGGCAGTAAGAGGAAAGGGAGCTATCCGTGCCTAGGATGCATGAGCTGTAGCTCTATTATTAAAGGGCCACATTTCTTCCATCCGCAAAGTGGGAGAAGATTCAATATTGATGGTTTTCACACTTGTGAAAGTTCATATGTAATATACCTCATTAAATGTCCGTGCTCCCTAATATACTTGGGTGAGACCACACAAAAGGTCAGAGACCGAATTAGTCAGCACCGTAGCAACATTAGGAGGAAGAATGTAGAGGCACCTTTGTCCAAACATTTCATAGAGCAGGGCCATAACATTAGCCAGCTGTGCTGGCAAGTAATTGAACAAATTCCAGTCCCTAGGAATGGCATGGATAGAGAATTGTTACTCAAGCAAAGGGAGATGTGGTGGATCTTTAAAATGGAGTCCATGGCGCCCAAGGGGTTAAACCGCAATTTTGATCTCTCATGCTTCCTATAAAAAATCTTTTGCAGTGATGTGCTCTTAATACGCTCTAATCAAGTGACATAAGTGATGAACTGGTGCTGTTATTATTTAGGAAAGGCATTTGCTTGGATTGTTACTTAGTAGCTAAGGTGATATCTTGATTTTAATTTGCTACAGTGTTTGGATACATATACACTAAAAATGAAAAATGTTTAAATGTAATTTGATGGTTACGCCACTAGATGGCGCTAAGTGTATAGCCTAGGAAATATTTGGCGCGAATGTTAGTATGTTTAAAAGGGCACCAAACACACAGTGTAACAGATGGCATGACTAAGGGGTTAACCCCGAAACGTTGCTATTTTTAAAGATATGGGTCCACAATAAAGATAACTTTTATACCTAACTGTGATGGTATCTTCGTATTTTGGACATTACTTTGGGGCAGTGCAGTTACCCCTTTTGTACCGTGCACTTACCAGTGGTGCTGATTTTCCACTTTGCTTGGATTATATAATTTATTAATATCAGGAAATAGTATAAATAAAATATCAGGAAAAGTATTTTAAAGATAAATTTGGCTATATAGTATTTTGCTAACAAAGCCGTTTTCATGCTCATGTTGCCCTTTGGTGGTTTATGCGAGAATTGCAACCAAAGGGGATTGTAGTATCAAATAACCATATGCATTCTCAAAGAACCAATCAAATGTTCAACACCAATAGTGTGTATCCAAAACGTTTGCCAATGATTAGAGAATGGAGGTAGACCTTATCACTTGATAAACGTCTGAATTTTGACTGACTGACAACCTGACTTTGAATCACAGTCTCTAGAAAGCAACATTGGGCCTAAACATTTTATTTTCAGAATTGCATATACCTCTTTATATATGACGATCTATCTGAAGAAGCTGAAATTCTAAAAATTGGTTCTGTGGTAAAGTATACGCGATTGTTAAGTATATTTAATATTTAAATCAAAGGTATTCTATAGCTATAATTAAATTGTAGCTGCGATTTAAAAGGGTATTTTGTACTTTAAATTTATGTTCCATTGGCCTGTGTAGCTTAGAAATAATTATATTGATGCCAAGTTATTTTATTGCTAGGAAAAATTATTTGTATTTTGGTATTTATAAGTCAGTCTTACTTATTGTGAAATATCTTAGAAATTGCATATAAATTGGCTATTGCATTAATAATTTTACAATTTATGGTGGTTTAATTGAAGTTATTTATAGAACCATTTGTGGGCTAAATAGTTTAATTATACTTTTCTAAAAGTTTTCTTAGTTTTATTGAGATTAAGTAAGATTTGTGTGAAGTATCTTGTTATATTGTTAACTAAGTACTGTTAAAGGGACACTCAGGTTAAATTTAATTTTCATGATTCAGATACAGCATGTAATTTTAAACAACTTTCCAATTTACTTCCATTAAAAAAAATGTGCACCATCTTTTATATTTACAATTTTTGAGTCACCAGATCCTACTGAGCATGTGCAAGAATTCACAGACTATACGTATATGCATTTGTGATTGGCTGATTGCTACCACATGGTATAAGGGGAGTGGCTTTGAAATTTGTTAAAAAAAAATCTACTACTCATTTGAAGTTCAGACTAAGTGCTATTGCATTGTCTTGTTATCTTGCATTTGTTTATTATGCAAATCTAATGTGTTGACTGGTCCTTTAAGTTAGCAGTCCATATTTCGGCAATGGACTAAGAATTGTTGGCTAATTATAGACTGTTCTAGAATTCTCATTTGTGGTAATTTTGATAAGTGATTCATCATGAGTAAGGTTAATTTTTAGAGATATATCTTATGATCTGTTGTGTATAGAAAATTGGAACAGAATAAATGTGTATAATTGATGCATAATCTAGTTTTTACATAAATATAATTCAAGGTGTCTATAAAGATAACTAATCAAGAACAAAGGATGGAATATTAATTATTAATATTTCTAATTATAGGATATACAACATTTATTGGTTGGCAACTGCTAAGATAAGTACACCAACACATTACTGGAGGTTAATGCTGAGATAATAAATTATATTGTATCCCTAGTATATCCAACACTCTCCTAACATGCAGTACCATTTCTTGACTCCTTTCAGAGCTGTCTGCCAAAGGTTAATTTATTTTACTTATTCTAAATAATTCAAACTTTAATTATTTCATTTTTTTTTTTGCTCAGAAAATAGTTTCCAATATTCCAGTATCTATAGATAGCACACATGTGACTAGGCTGCAAGAGTAAGAAGCACGCTAAAGGATTTGCACACTCTTTTAATCTAAATATGTGACAGGCAACCGACTATTTAATTAGATATAGTAAATTATATTGACAAGAAAGAGAATGCTCCATATTTTTAAACATTATATGGCTGTTGTAATATTGACATTGTTTAATATTATTTAATGTATTTTCTATCTCATATTTTTTGGGTGATATCAGATACAGGTGCAGAGCTTGGCTGCTGATATGGCTGCCTGCATAATTACATTCTTGTCCATCCTTGGCTGCTTGCACAATGACGTACTTAACTGTACCTGAAAATATCCCATGGCTTAAGGTGATTCTTCACAAATCCCAAAATAGTGTGAAACACAGTGATTTTTTTAAAAAAAATTCTTGATTCAGATAGAGCATGCAATGTTAAGCAACTTTCTAATTTACTCCTATTATGATTTTTTCTTCCTTCTCTTGGTATCTTTATTTGAAAAAGCAGGAATATAAGCTTAGGAGCCAGACCATTTTTTTTGTTCTGCTTTTTCAAATAAAGATACCAAGAAAACAAAGAAAAATTATAATGAAAGAAAAGTTGTGGATTTAATATCCCTTTAAGTGTGAAAAAAAAGTATCCCTGAAGTGCTCCATACTTTACACATAAAAGTGGTTAGGTAAAAAAAAGTAGTTATGGATTTTTTTTTAGCCATATCTGTTATGCATATACAGAAAGAGAGAAGCATTCAACATGGGTGTAAACAATAGCATAATAGCTTGTTCTATGGCTAGTTACTACCCAAGGAGCAGCCTCTTTTTGCTCAAGATGTGCCTTTCACAGAGAAAAACTGTCCTGCAGTATATCAGCCTGACCCTGAATAAACAGTGCAGTCCAGTCCCAAAATACCAGGCAATCCCTCTCTGAACGAGAGAAACTGCAAAACCCCAGACCTACGTTTCAGCTGCTAAGGAATATGTAGAGCAGTAAGAGTAATACAGAGATATAACTCCTGAGGAGCTCCAAAATTTATATATTTATATGAGTGGGTAGGTATTATTTGGTTGCAAAAATTTGCAGTTGCCTATATACATATATATTTTTATATATAGAATGAAGGAGATATACCAGCTGTAGCAGGGGAATTAATAAATAGGGATTGGGTAACAGAGAACTAAAAAATACTAAAAGTTCACTGGTGCCTGGGGGTACCAAGATTAATTATGAAGAAATGAAGAAAAAGAAAAGTGTTTAACCCTTTTAAACGCTTTTATTTTTCTTCATTTCTTCATATACTGTATATGAAGCTATTAGCTCTGAGTTTGAGCTAATAGCTCCAATTTCAGAACAAGAAGGCCACAGCAACATTTGAAATTGAAGAAATATTCAGAAACAACATTGACTATAGTTTCCCAATTATTGTTAATTATTCTAACCTTCTGTAAGGATCACATCAAAACTCTCAGTTGCAAATATGAAGACTAGTTGAAGACACTGAAGTTAGATTTGAACAACTGACTTTCTATGTTCCTGAAATGTTGAACGAGCTATTTGAACTCTGGCACTTTGTGAGGATTATTTTTCAGTATTCTATGACAATCTGTTGGCCCCTGTTGTTGAAATCAGCAACTAGTTTGCTATTTAACTCTTTCCCTCTATGTATCCTATGACCTGGACACATAATTAATGCTCATTTACAGTTTGCCTACTTGTTCCACTTTTCCCTTGTTACTTGGATTGCTGCTTAGCTGATGGTACCTGTGTAAACAAGAGACATAATTTACTGCTTATCTGTTATTTGCCAATTTTTCTTCAGTTCATCTTGTATGTTACAGGGTCTTCCTATACTTCAGTTTTCAGTCTGTTTTGGTTTGCTGTTTCTGTCTTGTTTAATGTGTGCTTAGCAATCTTCTGCCATACTAGGTCTGGGATCAGGTGGATGAAGCTTGATATCAAATGTGGGTTCAAGCTTAGAGTTCTGCACGTCAAAAGGGGCCAAAGATATGTGTTTCCCCTTAGGCATAATGAAACACACTGGTTAAAGACAAAGCTTTAGGGGGCGTGTCCGGGCAGTGGCCATACCAGGCCGCAATATCAGAAGATCTTAGGAAGTCTAAGATAATCTGTTGATTATCTTCTAATAACTTTTACATCCTTGCATGGAAACTTAAGATATAGGGGCCGATTTATTAAAGTGCGGACGGACATGATACGATGTAGTGTATCATGTCCGCCGCACATCGACAAATGCCAACAGCATAAGCTGTCAGCATTTATCATTGCACAAGCAGTTCTTGTGAATTGCTTGTGCAATGCCACCCCCTGCAGACAGAGGGTGTCAATCAGTAGATCGTATAGGATCGGGCAAGGCGAATTGATGTCCACAGCCTCAAAACAGGCGGACAAGTTATGGAGCACTGCTTCATAACTGCTGTTTCCAGCAAGCCTGAACGCTGGTGCCGAAACAGGGGCATCAAGCTCCATTCTGAGCTTGATAATTTGGCTCCATAGCCTCTACATGATAAGCTGACACACTATACCAAATGCAAAGAGTTTTTATTACCTGTGGCTAGATTTGGACTGCTGAGGCCTTGGGTGGCGGCCTTCTTACGAGGCCTCTGCACCCCCCCTCCCCCCCCCCCGATTATCAGGGTTGAGCAGCTCCTCATAGAAGGGAGAACTGAACAGCTTTTCCTGTTCCTATGTACTTTTCTTTATATACATAGCCCTTTTGAGGACTGCTGGTGAGAGATTATGATAGAAGACCTCTCTATGTCGAAATCTCTCTTGACAACTCTTGCAAAGCTAATAGATGATAGAGTCTACCAGCTCTTAAATACAATATGTTCCCCTGACATATGTGAGGAAAACATCATTGTGCCCTCAAATCAGACTGAGAGGCAGACTGAACGATTCCCAGAGGTACAGCATGCAATTGACCCGTTAACTATGGTGAGCCATGCTGACAGTAACATACCAAATGTACATGACACAGAGAGATCCTTGCGCTCTTCATTTACCCAAGCCCCAAGGGATGCGATCGGTCTGGCTGGGGCAAGGGACAAATCACTTGTGTTGCCACACAGAAGATATCACCGGATCGGATATTACATCGGCAGTTCCTGGACCTCATATGAGCCAAGGCTCGACAGCAAAGCTTGCAGCGCAATATATCGAGACATGCCTTAAAAGTGTGAGCCTCTGCCTATCTGACTGGAACCTCACTGACTACAGGTGAAAATTATTTTCAGACAGAGATCTTCTTATGTTTAATAATACATTTCCACTCAGATGAGGGTTCCGTTACAGCGAAGCAGCCTCGACAAGTGTGGAATGGGGTAGTGGGAGACTCCTTAACTGTTCTGTTAGGACTGGCTCACTGCTACCTTATCTCTCACTTTCCTAGACTGCAGAGAGCTTCCAAGAATAGTGTGTTAAGGACGCTAAGCGGTTCAGCCTACCACATTAGAGAACTGTCCTCGTATTTTCATTATTGCTTGCTCTCAGTTTATGACAGGGCATTTATTCATTGTTATTTATTTTATACATATTATGGGTAACCGGGTCTCTCTTATATTTTATTGTTTGTCTAGGGTTTATTGCCCATAGTAATTTACTATACTGTGCAGTAGGTAAAGTAGGTAGACTTTGCCCTCAGGGGTATTGACACCTAATTAGAAGTCTGTTGTTTTGACTAAGAAGGTTGCCTCTTTGGGGCCTATTTATCAAAGTGTCAACCGAAAATACGCTGGAATTCTGCATTGTAATTGTTGCGAGATTGATCCTACCTAGTTATCAAAGCCTCAAGATCAGCAAATGTTGAAATTTGTGATGTAACATACGATCCCACGATCTCAATCCGACGCAGATCGATGCTTACGTCATTACAGATGTTCCGAATACACATTCGGCTCTATTTGACACTTTTCTCCATTTATCAAACATTTAACAGGTACGCTCGCGTCTTTTCCAACACACCGTACCTGGTTTTCAATCCGCCACCCTTGAGGCCGCGGTCGCCATAGAAATCAATGGGAGTCTGAAAGCACCGGAAGCTTATCTTCGATGCTGCAAGAGAATGAAGCATACCCCATTGATTTTTATGGTAGAAAAAAAGTTAAGTTTACACCTAACACCCTATCATAAACCCCGAGTCTAAACACCCCTAATCTGCTGCCCCCGACATCGCCGCCACCTATATAATGTTATTAACCCCTATTCCGCCGCTCCCCGACAATGCCGCCACTAAATAAACTTATTAACCCCTAAACCTCTGGCCTCCCACATCACCACCACTAACTAAACCTATTAACCCCTAAACCGTCAGCCCCCCCACATCGTAAAAAAATAAATTAAGCTATTAACCCTTAAACCTAACAACCCCTTAACTGTAATTAAATTTACAACATCCCTATCTTCAAATAAATTAAAACTTACCTGTAGAATCAAAATAAACAAATTTTAAACTATTAATTAACCTACCCTAACTATTATACTACAATTAAATTAAACTACCAATTAAATCAACTAAATTACATATTAAAAAACCTAACCCTACTAAAATTATTTAAATATACAATTAAACATTATTACAAAGTCCTAAATTACAAACAAAAAAAACTAAGTTACAAAAACCAACACTAAATTACAAAAAATAACAAACTTTTTTTTTTACCTGGCAAAAAAAATACAAACCCACCCAACAGTAAAACCCACCACCGAACCAACCCCCCAAATAAAAAAACTATCTAAAATAACCTAAGCTATCCATTGATCTGAAAAGGGCATTTGTATGGGTATTGCCCTTAAAAGGGCATTTAGCTGTTTTACTGCCCAGACCCTAATCTAAAAATCAAACCCACCGAAAAAAAAACTTAAAAAACCTAACACTAACACCCGCTCCACTTACAGTTCTTGAAGTCCAACTTGAAGAATCCATCCAGCCGGCGAAGTCATCATCCAGGCGGCAGGAAGTCTTCATCCAGGCGTGCTAAAAAAAGTCAGCCGAGTTAATATTCTCTAGTTAACTTTTTTACCATACACTTGTAAAACTAGAATGTGCACTATTCTTTGCTCAAATTACAATACACCCTGCACTCTACTTGTAATCTAGCACTCTATATTTGACATGGTTTAACATGGTCTTTCATGTCTGTATAACATTACACATAATGCTAGTTTTTCACTAAAAAATAATAAATTAAAATGCTGTATGTTATATTTAATGCCCTATTTCTTTTCTATTGCAACCATTTAACTATATAAAGCTTCATTGTTGTTAAAAAAAAAATTAAAGATGCAATGTATTTAAAAATGGTATTTTGTTAAAGAAAACAATATTATATTTAAGTTATAAGTTCAGTATTTCTTCAAAACAACAAAGCTAAATGTACCTCCAAATAGTACTCCTAAGTGTCTATGCACACCGGAATGAGAAAGCTGCACTGATATTTCTGCATTATGTGTTTTTTTTAAATAAAGTTTTGGATGTAGTTAACTGCCTGAAAAACTTTATTTAAACAAAATTCAATAATGTTTTTAAGAAACAGAAAATATCATATTTCTATTGTTAGAGCTTATATACTATTAACTATGGGCCGCATTACGAGTGGCCCGCTAAGTGTAGGGCTCGTATTACCAGTTGAAAATAAACACGATAGTTTGAGCACAATTGAAGTTAATGCTCGTCGGAATAGCGCATCCTCAGAGCCACAAAACACAGTACAGTTACACTATCTAATTAAAAAAATATTTAATAAAAAATATTGCACAAAAAAGTTATAAGGGCTCAAACATATGAGGTCTTAGGTGGTAGAAAACAAGGCACACAAAGAGCGTTAACATACATATACATGTCTAAATATGTTTAAATATATATTATATGTGTGTACATATGTATTTATATGTGTATATATGTATTTACAGTCATATATACACATATAAACACATAAATACATATGTATACATATATATAAGTGCATTGGAGCCCTTTGTAGTCAAGTAGATGAAAACATGTAAAAGCATATTGATGCAATGTTCATATTTAATAAAGTGTTTCACTATGTATTTACTGTAAATATTCCACATTCCAATGTTCTGCACATAAACAATGTTCTGCACATAGCACAATATATATTATATATATTTTTAAATCGATATTCCTTTATATATCTTTATATATCTATACACCCTGTTCCAAATTATTATGCAAATTCTATTTCAGTGTCACAAAGATTACATTTTTTTTTTTCAGTTTAACTCATGGATGGCATTGTGTCTCAGGGCTCTTTTGATCACTGGAAACAATCTCGGACACCTGTGATAATTAGATTGCCAGGTGAGCCCAATTAAAGGAAAAACTACTAAATTAGGGTGTTCCACATTATTAAGCAGAGCACCATTTTCAAGCAATATGGGGAAGAAAAAGGATCTCTCTGCTGCCGAAAAGAGTGAAATAGTTCAATGTCTTGGGCGAGGTATGAAAACATTAGATATTTCACGAAAACTTAAGCGTGATCATCGCACTATTAAGATATTTGTGGCTGATTCAGAGCACAGACAGGTTCGTGCAGATAAGGGCACATTGAGGAACATTTCTGCCAGATCCAGGCATCAGATCAAGAGAGCAGCTGCTAAAATACCATTACATAGCAGCAAACAGATATTTGAAGCTGCTGGTGCCTCTGGAGTCCCACGGACATCAAGGTGTAGAATCCTCCAGTCTTGCCACTGTGCATAAACCTTCCATTTGGACACCACTAACCAATGCTCACAAGCAGAAATGGCTGCATTGGGCAGAAAAATACATGAAGACTAATTTTTAACCAGTCCTGTTCACTGATGAGTGCCGTGCAACCCTGGGTGGTCCAGATAGATGGAGTAGTGGATGGTTGGTGGACGGCCACCCTGTTCAAACAAGGCGGTGGTGGAGTCATGTTTTGGGCCAGAATCATGGGAAGAGAGCTGGTCGGCCCCTTTAGGGTCCCCGAAGGTGTAAAGATGACCTCTGCAAAGTATGTGTAGTTCCTGACTGACCACTTCCTTCCCTGGTACAGAAGGAAGAACCATGCTTGCCGTAATAAAATCATCTTCATGCATGACAATGCACCATCTCTTGCTGCAAAGAATACCTCTGCATCAATAGCTGCTATGGGGATAAAAGGAGAGAAAGTCATGGTGTGGCCTCCATCCTCCCCTAACCTCAATCCTATTGAGAACAATAGAAAAGTGGAAGTTAAGCGCTATAAGCGAGGGTTAAGGAGAGGACTGTATTCTCAATATATATAAATAAGGCAATGGGATGGTGTGTGAATTGGAAATAATACCCAATTGTAGGTCTATTATATAGACAGAGCAGGAGATAGCGAGTTCTGTGTTGGTTTCCAACACTAAAGAAATAAATGGTAAAAATATATATTAACCGACTAGAATATGTCTAGAGGAATGTGTAGTAGAAACAAGTACAAAGTAAAGGTTATAAATACAAAATACAAAGTGGGGTTATAAATATAGATACAATTTATTAAAACAAATGACTAAAACAATGCGTCAAATAGTAAGCATATCTGAAACAGATGTATCTAAAAATGCAGGGACGTCTCCCTTATTCGTTACTAATAGTAACAGCTGATAAATGAACTTCTTATAGTATATAGTACTTGCGTTTAAAAAGGTATTAGCAGCAATGGAGCAATAATGTGTCTCCTTGGATATCCAGTTAAAAGGCAAAGGTAGCTGTCGGATAAGAGGCCGCGTTGTATACGGCCTGGCGTTACCAGATAATACTGAATGCGCCTTTTTGTGTGGCTCCTGCGTGACCGTTATGACGTCACCTATGATGATTACGTGCAGAGTTTTCGTAGTAGCCCCTATTCCACAAAGAGTGTTGGGGGGATCAATAGGATACTTTGCGGTCAATAAATGTGACTTCAATTCTTCCTTATATATAGAAATAAGGGAAGGTGATCCTCAGGTTTTGTAGGCTGTGCGGTCGCGATATAGCGACTAGAAACGAGGTATGCTTCCTGTGGTTGCTAGTAGCAACTAGTGAATCCTTAGGTGTATAAACTTGGCGGTCGTTTGTAAGACTCAGATTAGAAGATGATCTTTGCGGTCGTTAAGAACGACTAAAGTTCTTTGTTTGGAAATTCTTGGCAGTCGCTAGGTAGCGACTAGGAGATCCTTAGAAGTATTCAACTTTGTGGTCGCTAGTAGCGACTAAGGTGTTCCTATATTGATGTGACCAAGTACAAAAAATAGGTTTAACAGTCCTCCAAAGTGCAGTATTATGAAATAAACAAATGCTAATAGTCAAATAGCACAGTGTCCAGTCAACGCGTTTCGCCCTTGGGCTTTATCAAGACATGTTATTCTGTGCTAGCACAAGAGTATTTGAATGCTTACATCTATTTCCATTGGTCATATAATTAATCAATTAAAGGTGGAATATACTAATGCAATGGTTCATACTAAAGGTGGAATTACTATAGACTAACATGAGTCTCCAAATTACAATAAGCTATACAGATGTAATTATTATAAGAGCGGGGTTATATAGCTGATAATACGTTAAAAAAGTGCTTGAGAAATATTCTCAAGGATGGGCCTATAATGTATTATAAGAGGAATAATAGAAAGGAACTCCAAGTAGAATAAGATAAAAGTGGAATCGGATATGTGAAGTAGAATGTATGAAATGAATAAAATATATATAGAATATATATACAAAATGGATAGATATACATACATATATATAAGTGGGGAGTATCTGACTTATAGGAAAGGGGTGATATCTAATTCTGAATTTAGCCCTGTGGGATGAAGTGTGTCCATAGTGTATATCATTTTGGCTTCTAGTTTCAATAGTTGTTTTTCTAGGTTACTCCCTCTCCAGTTTAGTTTCACTTTGGCTAGGCCCCAGAATTTGAAGTGTTTCAGATTATTTTGATGAATTTCTCTAAAATGTGAATACAAGTGTGTATCAAGATTCCCTCTATCTATACAGGAGAGGTGTTCCCTAATCCTTTCGCGGAGGGTCCTAGTTGTTTCTCCGATGTAATATTTCTTACAAGAACACTCAATAATATAGACTACTCCTTTGTCCTGACATCTTATGGTATCCTCAATTTTGAATTTAAAATTATTGACCTCAATTTCTTTCTTTTTGCAACTATATTTACAAGAGCGGCACCCAAAGCATGGAAAGAAGCCGGATAATTTATTCCCCTCTAAGTTTATCTCATAGCTCTTTCTTGTCAGGGGTCTTAGCTCACTTTGTGCCAGTTTATTCTTTAGGTTTTTTGCTCTTCTATAAATTATTCTAGGATGTATCGGTACTTTCTCTCCTATTATTGGGTCTGCTTGTACTAAGTGCCAGTGTTTTGTTAGAATTATTGTTGCAATTGTAATCTGTAATAAATGATACATCTATTGTGTCTAATTTTTCTTCATAATTTTGGGTCTGTTTATCTTTATTCTTGTATGTGAGGAGGGTTTTTCTGTCTATTTTATCAACCTCTTCCTTTGCCAAATTAATAATTTTCTCATCATATCCTCTTTCTCTAAATTTGGTTTCTAGAATGGTTATTTGTTTCTCATAGTCTGTGTGTCTTGAGCAATTTCTTTTTATCCTTAAATATTGCCCTTTAGGGATGTTGTTCTTCCACCTCTCCAGGTGACAGCTGTTGTAATGTACAAAATTATTGGCATCTACTTTCTTAAAATGTGTGGTGGTGACGATTTGATCGTCTATTACTTTGATTTCAAGGTCAAGAAAAATGGCCTCATTTTTACTGTATGTATATGTGAAATTAATCTTTCTATCATTTTTATTCATATCATCACAAATTTCTATTAGTTCAGATTCTTCCCCCTTCCATACAAATATAATATCATCTATGTATCTTTTATATAGTACAAGATTTGCACCCAGCCTATGCTGAGGAAAGAAAGATTCCTCCCAGCTTCCCATAAAGAGATTCGCATAGCTGGGTGCAAATCTTGTACCCATTGCAGTCCCGGTTTTTTGTAGGTAAAATTTCTCATTGAATGAAAAATAGTTCTGATTCAGAATGAATTCAATGCCCTCTAGTAAGAAATCTCTCTGTTCTTTTACCAATGTGTTATCTTTCTCTAGAAAAGTTTTAACAGCTTGGATACCGAATTCATGATTTATGATGGTATATAACGAAGTGACATCACATGTCACTAGTGTGTAATTTGGTTCCCATTTCAGGTTGTTTAGAATTTGTAAAATTTCTGTGGTATCTCTTAAGAGGGTAATTTTTTAACATAAAACTGGAGAAACTCATCTAGGTATTGGGACAAATTGGAAGTTAATGAGTTTATCCCAGAGATGATGGGTCTTCCAGGAGGGTTGGTAAGACTCTTATGTACCTTCGGGAGGTAGTAGAATATTGGAATTTTAACTTGTTTTGGTAACAGAAAATTATATTCTTTGTTATTCAAGATGTTTTTGGTTTTGGCCATGTCAAGCATTTTGGATAATTTTCTTTGTAGGGTCTAGGCTTAGTGTTTCATAGGTGGTTGTGTCTCCTAGTAGTCTATGTGCCTCTTCAATATATTGTGACCTATTCATTATCACGACTCCCCCTTTATCTGCAGGTTTAATGATTATATTTTGGTCAGATTGCAGGTTTCTTAGTACCTTTTTTTCATTAAATGTCAGATTATTGTTGTACTTATTTTTGATATTGGCTTTTTTAATGTCTCTCTGAACTAATTTTTCGAACATTTCAAGATTTTTCCCTTTCTCATTTGTTGGGTAAAAAGTTGATTTAGATTTTAATTTTGAGTGTTTGAAACCACCATTATCATCATGAGTGGAATTGGTTTGTATTGGCTTTTGCCAGTTCCTCTCTATCGGATTTTTTAGGAAGTACCTTTTGAGGGTTAATTTTCTTACATATTGACTTATTTTAATATGGGTATCAAATTTATTTAGAGTTGTGGATGGTGCAAAATTTAAACCTAAATTAAGTACTCTCTTTTCTTCTTCAGTCAGTGTTTTATCACTTATATTAAAGATGCCACATGTTGATACTACTTCACTCTTTTTGTGTCCCTTTCCCTTTCTACCTCCTCTGGTGCCTCTCTTGTTCTTTTTCTTAAAGGTGGGTCTGTTTTGTGTTCTGTATTTTTTGAAGTTCCTGGTGTTGGGTGGCTTATCTCTAAAAAATGGTTGTCATCATTTTGTTGACAGTCTAAATTTAATGGTTCAAAGCGATTAGATGTTCTTACTCTCCAATCATTGCTCTGTCTATCCTTATCATATGTATGTTGTGAACGTTGTGGTCTATAGTATTTTGGTTCTTCCCAATATTCTGCAAGTGGCTCATAATATGATCTTTGATCATCTGGGTAATCCCTCTCTCTGTGGTTTCTATTAAATTGCATATTGTTCTTGTATCTATTATATCCTCTTTGTGTATAGTTCTCTTGGTAATAATGATATGAATCATTAAAGGATATGTGTCTATTGTCCTCCCTCCATCTGTTTCTATTGTAATTTTGTGGAGTTCTATTATAAATAGGTCTATTGTAATATCCAGAATTAGAGTCATAATATGGTAATTGTCTGTTGTGAGGCCCATTGTTTGATCTTGATCTTGGTTTTTAATTAGATTTTTCTTTTTGTTGTGAGTTTTTTGGTGTGTTCTTATCATCCCCTGTGTATCTTGTTTCTTTATTTGTATTATCATTATTTTCAGTTGTTTCTAAATTGTAATCGTCTTTATCTCTATTAAGTTTTCTCCAATTCACCTCCTGGAGTTCATTATTTAAAGTGGTTAAATTAGTCATGATTTCCCTTTGTCTGTTTCTATATTCTTGGTGATCTTTTTTATCTAATAATTTTGTTTTAAGTGCAGTGATGTTTTTTTCTATAGTGTCGAATGAGATTTCTCGTGATTTTTTTTAAATGGTTAAAAATGTCAGTGATGCTGTTTCAAGTGCCTCATCCCATTCATTTTGTAAGGTTTCTATCAACTCAAATGAACAATTCTTCTTTAATTTAAACCTCTTGGTATAATTTTCATTGTAATATATTTATTCAGAAAATTAAGTTCTGTTTTTTGTTTAAGCTCACTAGTTAAGTTTTTTTCTAATTCTACCATAACTGTGTTTAAATCAAAGTGTTCAGTATGTGTATCAAAGTTTTCTTTTTCAGAGATTTCTTTAAGGGTTTTCTCCCTCCAAATAAATATATCATCCTCCATTATTAAGCTGCTTATAATTCGGTGATACAAATCACCTTAGAGGAGATACAAGTGCAATGTAAAAAATAAATTATAAGCGCTAGAGAATAAAACCCATCTTAACTAATGAATTCCCCTCCAGGAAGACAGATTAAGTGAGAACAATAGAAAAGTGGAAGTTAAGCGCTATAAGCGAGGGTTTAGGAGAGGACTGTATTCTCAATATATATAAATAAGGCAATGGGATGGTGTGTGAATTGGAAATAATACCCAATTGTAAGTCAGGTACTCCCCACTTATATATATGAATGTATATCTATCAATTTTGTATATATATTCTATATATATTTTATTCATTTCATACATTCTACTTCACATATCCGATTCCACTTTTATCTTATTCTACTTGGAGTTCCTTTCTATTATTCCTCTTATAATACATTATAGGCCCATCCTTGAGAATATTTCTCAAGCACTTTTTTAACGTATTATCAGCTATATAACCCCGCTCTTATAATAATTACATCTGTATAGCTTATTGTAATTTGGAGACTCATGTTAGTCTATAGTAATTCCACCTTTAGTATGAACCATTGCATTAGTATATTCCACCTTTAATTGATTAATTATATGACCAATGGAAATAGATGTAAGCATTCAAATACTCTTGTGCTAGCACAGAATAACATGTCTTGATAAAGCCCAAGGGCGAAACGCGTTGACTGGACACTGTGCTATTTGACTATTAGCATTTGTTTATTTCATAATACTGCACTTTGGAGGACTGTTAAACCTATTTTTTGTGCTTGGTCACATCAATATAGGAACACCTTAGTCGCTACTAGCGACCGCAAAGTTGAATACTTCTAAGGATCTCCTAGTCGCTACCTAGCGACTGCCAAGCATTTCCAAACAAAGAACTTTAGTCGTTCTTAACGACCGCAAAGATCATCTTCTAATCTGAGTCTTACAAACGACCACCAAGTTTATACACCTAAGGATTCACTAGTTGCTACTAGCAACCACAGGAAGCATACCCCGTTTCTAGTCGCTATATCGCGACCGCACAGCCTACAAAGCCTGAGGATCACCTTCCCTTATTTCTATATATAAGGAAGAATTGAAGTCACATTTATTGACCGCAAAGTATCCTATTGATCCCCCCAAGACTTCCACACTCTTTGTGGAATAGGGGCTACTACGAAAACTCCGCACGTAATCATCATAGGTGACGTCATAACGGTCACGCAGGAGCCACACAAAAAGGCGCATTCAGTATTATCTGGTAACGCCAGGCCGTATACAACGCGGCCTCTTATCCAACAGCTACCTTTGCCTTTTAACTGGATATCCAAGGAGACACATTATTGCTCCATTGCTGCTAATACCTTTTTAAACGCAAGTACTATATACTATAAGAAGTTCATTTATCAGCTGTTACTATTAGTAACGAATAAGGGAGACGTCCCTGCATTTTTAGATACATCTGTTTCAGATATGCTTACTATTTGACACATTGTTTTAGTCATTTGTTTTAATAAATTGTATCTATATTTATAACCCCACTTTGTATTTTGTATTTATAACCTTTACTTTGTACTTGTTTCTACTACACATTCCTCTAGACATATTCTAGTCGGTTAATATATATTTTTACTATTTATTTCTTTAGTGTTGGAAACCAACACAGCACTCGCTATCTCCTGCTCTGTCTATATAATAGACCTACAATTGGGTATTATTTCCAATTCACGCACCATCCCATTGCCTTATTTATATATATTGACAATACAGTCCTCTCCTTAACCCTCGCTTATAGCACTTAACTTCCACTTTTCTATTGTTCTCACTTAATCAGTCTTCCTGGAGGGGAATTCATTAGTTAAACTGGGTTTTATTCTCTAGCGCTTATAATTTATTTTTTACATTGCACTCAATCCTATTGAGAACATTTGGAGCATCCTCAAGCAAAAGAACTATGAGGGTGGGAGGCAGTTTACATCCAAACAGCAGGTCTGGGAGGCTATTCTGACATCTTGCAAACAAATTCAAGCAGAAACTGTCCAAAAACTCACACGTTCAATGGATGCAAGACTTGTGAATCTGCCATCAAATAAGGGGTCCTATGTTAAAATGTAACGTGACTTGTTAAAATGTTTAAAAAGTTAAAATGTTGTTCAAAGTTTGATTGAAATAACTTTAGATTTCAGTAAATATAGCTTTTGATTTCAGTAAATATGCTGCAAACATAAAAAATGACAATTTTCAGTTCTTTACAACCTATAAAGTGTTTTGAAACTTACTGTGCATAATAATTTGGAACAGGGCATTGTAAGTTTTTTATTTTGAAAAAAAATACTGTTATCATTAGGAGGTTTGTTAATTGTTGATAACGAGAATTATGCTGACTGTTGTTTACATCAATTATTTAAGTAAATGAGAAAGATATCATTGGCATAATAATTTGGAACAGGGTGTACATATTTATATAATCAAAGTGAATTTCACTTTTAAAAAAAAGTTGCAAGCTTTTATATATATTTTTTTCTGCAGATGTTGTTTGAAAAAAAGTGTCAAGCTGTTATCTACGTTTGCTCAAATTTTTTTAATTTAAAGTGATTGTAAACTTGACTGTTATGGGAGAAATCAGTGTAACTATGATAAAAATCTAACACCACTTTTATTCATGATTTTTTTTCCCGCTTCTAAATAAAAGTGTTTTTACAGCTAATGACTCTGATTTACTCACACCGCTCCTCCTACTGGAGCCGATCTACACTTTTTTTTCAGTGACGTTTCTTCATCCGGCCAATTGAATTTCTGGCCTTTAGGCAGCCAAGTCCTTGTTGCAGGAGGAGCTGTCATTTTCCCCGGTCATACGAGACTGGGGAGATTGAAATTTGCCACTTAAAAGGTAGCGACAAGTTATGAAAGCAGCAGTCTGATGACTGTTAAATAGGGACTGCAGGTTCTCTTGTGAGAACCTGCAGTCGTAAGGGGTGTGAAACCTGGCGAAGGCTTTGATAAATTGACCCCTTAGTCTACATATCACCCCAAGCTTTTTTAATCAAGTCATGTATGCTGATGATGATCAATTATATTCATTATAATCATTGACAACTATTCAGATAAAAATCAATTCTCACACCAGTTTCCAGAAACTCTGAAACAAACTAATTGTTCACATAGATCCAACCCTATTCAAAGTCAAGCTCCAAGTTAAATCTGTCATGAAATATGGGCACCTGCTATTCCAAATCATGATATGGAACATAAATAAGGTGAATGTTGTCATTGTTGCAGAAAACAGTTAGTGGCATCTATTGCGCATATTGTGTGAATTTGCTTTTCACAAAGCAAGTAGACTTGTCTCAGCTACACAAATCCCTATACAAATGTTCTCCTGTTTGCTGGCAGCAAAAAGAGCCAAAACAGCGGCACATGCTGAAAAAGAATCTATGGAACCAATTCTTCAGCACCAAGCAACAACTATTACATATAACTGAAGCATAAAAAGGGAGCAATTTTACATGTTTCTGTTGTAAATAGTATATATTCCCTCAAAAAAAATCAAAAAGAATAAATGACAACTTGCAAACTTTCACGTGGTTTCAAAAGTAATTTACAAAAGTTTAATTGGTTTTCATCTGTAGACGCGAGTTTTCTATTAGAGCGCAGTACATGCTCATACACATGAATTATGAAAATGCATTCATGGCTTGATATTGTAGGAATTCTATGTGCATTTGCATGGTGGATCTTTTTGAATCTAACAGTAATAACAAAGTATATAAGTTTATTCACAAATCTAAAAAAAAATACTTTGATGTCATTCTAATCCATCATAAAATAAATACAGTTATCATTATCTGTCCAGTGGCTTTGTAAACTCAGCCAGTTATTTTAGTTAAACGAACTGAACAGCATTGGTCCAATACATAACAAAAAATGAATTTCTCAAACAGTATTTTATCTTAGTTGTTTGGAATTTGTATATATATATATATATATATATATATATATATATATATATATATATATATATATATATATATATATATATATATGTGTGTGTGTGTGTGTGTGAGTGTGTATGTGTGAGTGTATGTGTGTGAGTGTGTATGTATGTGTGTGTGAGTGTATGTGTGTGTTTGTGTGTGTGAGTGTATGTGTGTGTGTGTGTGAAATTGTTAATTGCACACATGGCTGCATAAAGGTTTATGAAAAACTTTGCAAAAGCTCCCTTGAAATATGATGTTTCCTATAGTTTTTTTATGGTCTTAACCAAATATTTGTGTTGTATCACATCTCTGACTTAGGTTTAAAGGGCAAGTATAGTGAACAAATTACTTGCTCTCATTTTTAGAGCATGTCATTTACTCACTCTTGACCCTGCAAATCACAGCTGATTGGGTCAGCAGCAGTTTCCGCTTGTGTCTAACAGCTCTCTGTGAATCACAAGCAGTACTCCTTTGTAGGTGTTAAACACACAGAATTGCAGGGTCAATAGTGATAAAATGACATGCTCTAACAAAGACAGTATGGCCCCTATTTAACAAAGGTCTGTCGGACCTGATCCGATAGTGCAGATCAGGTCCGACAGACCTCGCTGAATGCGGAGAGCAATACGCTCTCCGTATTCAGCATTGCACAAGGCTCGCCGGAAACACGGGCCCTCAAGCTCCATCCGGAGCTTGATAAATGGGCCCCTATGTGATTCTTTCACTATAATGGCCCTTTAATTCAACCATTTACTTTTCTAAGTTGTAGATTAGAACGGGAAACACTGAAAAACAATAATACTTGTACTTGGGGCTGCTCTGTCATTCTGCCCTATGTGACGAATACAAACTGAGTATTTAGAAACTTGGTTGCTCATGTGCTTTGATGTAAGATTTTAACTGGCATGAAACACTTATAAAATGATGACACAATTTTTTTTCCATATATTTATTTTTACATGGTGCTGTGATTTATCCTCATGGCTGTATAAGAAGATATTTATGCAGAATCTGGAGCATTAAATATTATTCAACCCAACAGAGTATGACATTTATCTGTTCTCTGTGAATCATTAAAATCGCAGATTGTTTTTCATGCTGAAATATTCTATACCATTTCTTTCTTTCTCTCTCAATCCCTCTCTTTTTCTCTATCTCTCTTTCTCTCTCTTTCTGTCTTTCTCGCTTGTTTTTGCAATTTATATGTCTTCTTTTCAAACTAGAAAAATTATATTTAAAGGGACACGAAAACCAAAGTTTTTCTTTCATGATTTAGTGAGAGCATGTGATTTTAAACAACTTTACAGTTTACTTTTATTATCTAGTTTGCTGTAGTTCTCTTGGCATCCTTAGTTGAAAAGAATATCTAGGTAGGTTAAGAAGCAGAAATGCATTACTGGGAACTTGCTTCTGATTGGTGGCTGCACATAAATGCCTCTTGTCATTGGTTCCCCAGTTCTCTTCAGCTAGCTCCAAGTAGTACATTGCTCCTTCTTTCAACAAAGGATGCCAAGAGAATGAAGCAAACTTAATAATAGGAATACATTGAAATGTTGTTTAAAATTACATGCTCTATCTAAATAATTAAATAACTTTTGGGTTTCATGTCCTTTTAAGCAGAAGCATTTCTCTATTTAGGAATCTTTATAACTTTTGGTCCCTCAGAGAAATCCATTTTACAATGGTGGTAAATATATGGAGGGTTTACATTTAGATTATTTTAATTACTATGTGTCTGAGTTCTTTCTTAAAAAATAATGAAATCTTGTTATGACACAGATCTTGGGCGCGATCCGATATACGGCGTAGTTTGCGGCGCAAGCGAGGGAACCCGCGTCGCCCACAGTTTCAGCTCGCAACTCGAGCTATCCAATATACGGCGCCGTCAGATGCTAACGTGCCGTAAGTCGGATAAACCAGCGATGTCCAGAAATCTGCGTAAGTACAAATTTCTGGCGTCGCCAGTGACTTGCGCCACGTTAGAAACTGCCGGCGCCTACAAAACCTGACTAAAGTATGAAATCACCCGCACTGTCTAACACGCCTCCTAAACATTACCCGACACGTCTAACCCTCTATCCGCTATCCCCCCTCACTATCCTAACAATAAAATATGTATTAACCCCTAAACCGCCACTCCCGGACCCCGCCGCCAGCTAATAAAATTATTAACCCCTAAACCGCCGCTCCCAGACCCCGCCGCCAGCTATATTAAATCTATAACCCCCTAATGTGAGCCCCTACCCCGCCGCCATCTACCTTACCTACCCCCGAAAGTGAGCCCCTACCCCGCCGCCATCTATTTTAAAATTATTAACCCCTAATTTAATCCCCCTACCCCGCCGCCATCTAAATTAAATTATTTAACCCCTAAAATACTAAACTATCCCTACCACTAAACCTAAGTCTAACCCTACCAATTGCCCTGAAAAGGGCTTTTTGCGTGGCATTACCCCAAAGTAAACTGCTCTTTTGCCAGCCCTTAAAAGGGCTTTTGGCGGGGCTTTGTCACAAAGTAATCAGCTCTTTTGCCTACAATCTAAATCCCCCTACACCGCTGCCACCTATAATAAATGTATTAACCCCTAATCTAATCCCCCTACACCGCCGCCAGCTATATTAACTATATTAACCTTATTATATTAGGGTTAATATAGTTAATATAATTATTATATTATATATATTAACTATATTAACCCTAATTATATTAGGGTTAATATAGTTAATATCGTTATTATATTATATATATATTAAGTATAATAACCCTATCTAACTCTAACATCCCTAACTAAACTCTTATTAAAATAAATCTAATATTAATATTATTAATGAAAATATTCCTGTTTAAATCTAAATACTTACCTATAAAATAAACCCTAAGATAGCTACGATGTAATTAATAATTACATTGTAGCTATTTTAGGGTTTATATTTATTTTACAGGTAACTTGGTATTTATTTTAACTAGGTACAATAGCTATTAAATAGTTAATAACTATTTAATAGCTACCTAGTTAAAATAATTACCAATTTACCTGTAAAATAAATCCTAACCTAAGCTACAAATACACCTACACTATCAATAAATTAAATAAACTAAAAATATCTAAACTAAAATACAATTAAATAAACTAAACTAAATTACAAACAAAAAAAACACTAAATTACAAAAAATAAAAAAAAGATTACAAGATTTTTAAGCTAATTACACCTATTCTAAGCCCCCTAATAAAATAATAAACCCCCAAAATAAAAAAATGTCCTACCCTATTCTAAATTAAACAAGTTCAAAGCTCTTTTACCTTACCAGCCCTTAAAAGGGCCTTTTGCGGGGGCATGCCCCAAAGAAAACTGCTCTTTTGCCTGAAAAAACAAACACAATACCACCCCCCAACATTACAACCCACCACCCACATACCCCTAATCTAACCCAAACCCCCTTTAAATAAACCTAACACTACCCCCCTGAAGATCTCCCTACTTTGTCTTCACCCAACCGGGCCGAACTCCTCATCCGATCCGGGCGATGTCTTTATCCAAGCGGTAAAGAAGAAATCTTCATCCCGGCGATGTCTTTATCCAAGCAGCAAAGAAGAAGTCTTCATCCCGGCGATGTCTTTATCCAAGCGGCAGCAAAGTCTTCTTCCATCCGGCAGCATCTTCCATCAAGCGGAATCTTCAATCTTCTTTCTTCGCTCCGCCAACGCGGAGCATCCATCCCGGCCGACGACTGAACGACGAATGAGGTACCTTTAAATGACGTCATCCAAGATGGCGTCCGTCGAATTCCGATTGGCTGATAGGATTCTATCAGCCAATCGGAATTAAGGTAGAAAAATCTGATTGGCTGATTGAATCAGCCAATCAGATTCAAGTTCAATCCGATTGGCTGAACCAGCCAATAAAGACATCCCCGGGATGAAGACTTCTTCTTTGCCGCTTGGATAAAGACATCGCCGGGATGAAGATTTCTTCTTTGCCGCTTGGATAAAGACATCGCCGGGATGAAGATTTCTTCTTTGCCGCTTGGATAAAGACATCGCCCGGATCGGATGAGGAGTTTGGCCCGGTTGGGTGAAGACAAGGTAGGGAGATCTTCAGGGGGGTAGTGTTAGGTTTTTTTAAGGGGGTTTGGGTTAGATTAGGGGTATGTGGGTGGTGGGTTGTAATGTTGGTGGGTGGTATTGTTTTTTTTTTTTTCAGGCAAAAGAGCAGTTTTCTTTGGGGCATGCCCCGCAAAAGGCCCTTTTAAGGGCTGGTAAGGTAAAAGAGCTTTGAACTTGTTTAATTTAGAATAGGGTAGGGCATTTTTTTATTTTGGGGGTTTATTATTTTATTAGGGGGGTTACAATAGGTGTAATTAGCTTAAAAATCTTGTAATCTTTTTTTTATTTTTTGTAATTTAGTGTTTGTTTGTTTTTGTAATTTAGTTTAGTTTATTTAATTGTATTTTTAGATAGATATTTGTAGTTTATTTAATTTATTGATAGTGTAGGTGTATTTGTAACTTAGGTTAGGATTTTACAGGTAATTGGGTAATTATTTTAACTAGGTAGCTATTAAATAGTTAATAACTATTTAATAGCTATTATACCTAGTTAAAATAATTAACAATTTACCTGTAAAATAAATATAAACCCTAACATAGCTACAATGTAATTATTAATTATATTGTAGCTATCTTAGGGTTTATTTTATAGGTAAGTATTTAGATTTAAATAGGAATACTTTAGTTTATAATATGAATTAGATTTATTTAATAAGAATTTAGTTAGGGGTGTTAGGGTTAGATAGAGTTTATATAGTTAATATAAATACTATAGTAACTATATTAACTATATTAACCCTAATATAATTAGGGTTAATATAGTTAATATATATAATGTAATAACTATATTAACTATAATATACTTAGGGTTAATATAGATAATATAGCTGGCGGCGGGGTAGGTAGATTAAATTAGGGGTTAATAATTTTAATATAGATGGCGGCGGTGTAAGGGGCTTACATTAGGGGTTAATACTATTAATATAGGTGGCGGTGGTGTAGGGAGGGCAGGTTATAGGGCAAAAGAGCTGTTTACTTTGGGGCAAAGCCCCGCAAAGGGCCCTTTTAAGGGCTGGTAATAGAGCTTATTACTTTAGGGATATTAGATTAGGGGTTAATAATATTAATATAGCTGGCGGCGGTATAGGGGGATTAGATTAGGGGTTAATAATTTTTATATAGGTGGCGGCGGTGTAGGGGGTCAGATTAGGGGATACATAAGGTAGATGGCGGCGGTGTAAGGGGTTCACATTAGGGGATAGATCAGTTAGATGGTGGCGGTTTTAGGGGCTCACAGTAGGGGGTTAGTTTATGTAGATGGCGGCGGGGTCCGGGAGCGGCGGTTTAGGGGTTAATAACTTTATTAGGGATTGCGGCGGGGGATCACGGTTGACAGGTAGATAGACATTGCACATGCGTTAGGTGTTAGGTTTTATTTAGCAGATCGCGTTTGACAGCTAGATAGTCATTGCGCATGCGTTAGGTGTTTGGTTTATTTAGCAGGTAGTTTAGGGAGTTACGGGGCTCCAATAGTCAGCGTAAGGCTTCTTACGGCTGCTTTTTGTGGCGAGGTGAAAATGGAGTAAGATTTCTCCATTTTCGCCACGTAAGTCCTTACGCTGTATATTGGATACCAAACTGCGCTGGTTTGGTATACCTGTCTATGGCCCAAAAAACTACGGGCGACGCCAGAAATATACGCGCGTAACTTCTAAGTTACGCCGTATATAGGATACCAAACCAGCGCAAATATTGGCGTTGCCAGCTTTTGCGGGCGACGATTTTTATCGGATCGGGCCCCTTGTATAAAAGGGTAGTTTATATTTGCCTTAAAACCATTTATAGATTTTTGGCTCATACTGAAATGCCCTAAAATAGGTAGCTGTTGTATTGTAGTTGATAAGATGTATTACTTCTATTGGAACATTTTGAGCTCAGTCCTACTGAGCACCTTTTTCATGTTTTTGGTTTTAAAAGGGTGTTAATAAGTCTCTGAGGCACATGGTGTGGGCCATATACTGTATATTGCCATATTCGATAAAAAGTATTACAAACTGCAACAAGAAGGTAACTCAATCATCTAAATATTGGTAGATTTAAATATAATATTTCTGCTTTGCTCAGCACAACAGCTAATTTGGTAAAGTAAATTAAAGCGACAGTAAGCAGCTTCGTAAAGTTGACAGCCAATGTAATTAAATTGTGAATACAAATATAACAATAATATCTGAACGTTTGCACTATATTTTAGCCCATGTATCTCTGCCCACTTTGGACCCCATGTAATTAAATTGTGAATACAAATATACCATTAGTTTGTGCTGTGTTTGTGCTGATTTGTGCTGAAAACATAAACTTTTGTGTGGGTTTGGTTTTGGATATATTGCGCATTATATTCAATGTGGCCTCCACACACTTTCACCCCATGTAATTAAATCATAAGCGATTGTGCTGTATTTGCGCTGCAAAAACAAGCATTTGTGCCAGTTTCATTTCTGAGCTATTACACATTATATTTTAGCCCATGTGACCTCAATCTCAGCTCACTATGGCACCCCATGTAATTCAAATATGAAGGAAAATAAACCATGGATTTGTGCTTCTTTTATTTTTTGCTGATTTGTTCTGCAAGAATGATTTGTAGCAGCTTTATTTCTGAGATATTACACATTACATTTTAGCCCATGTGACCTCAATCTCAGCCCACTTTAGCCCCCCATGTAATTGAATACAAATACGCCATGTGTTTGTGCTAATATGTGTTGTGTTAATAGCCCAAACAAGGAACAAGTTACTAGTCTAGTCAATGTTAACGATAGGTAAAACCTAAAAAAAAGTACATGTCTGTTGCAATTTCTTACTTGTACGGACTAGTAGGCTAGTGGGAATTTCAAGCCCTGATATATACTAGTGTTCAAATGTTTGGGGTCTCTTAGAAATTTCCTTGTTTTCAAAAGTAAAGCAAACTTATTTGACCATTAAAATAACATTAAATGATCAGAAATACAGTGTAGATATTGTTAATGTTGTAAATGACTATTGTAGCTGGAAATGGCTGATTTTTAATGAAATATCTACATGGATGTACAGAGGCCCATTATTAGCAACCATCTGTCCTATATTCCAATAGCAAGTTGTGTTTGCTAATCCAAGTTTATCATTAAAAAAAAGCTAATTGATCATTAGAAAACCATTTTGCAATTATGTTAGCACAGATGAAAACTGTTGTGCTGATTAAAGAACTAGAAATAAAGAACTTTCTTCTGTTCTTGTTCTGGGAAGACTGATCCAAGCAAGAAATTACCAAGACACTGAAGATCTCATACAACGCTGTGTATTATTCCCTTCACAGAAGAGGGCAAACATATATGTGTTGAATCTTACTATGCAAAGACACTTTTACTAGAGTTACAGCTCATGAACATTACTAACCAAAGTGTCTTGTCTTGTGCGTAATTGGTGATGAATGAGTTAACTTTATGTGTATTAAATGTGTAGCAGGGCCCCATAGCTTTTAGGATGGTTATCTGAGTCAAATTTAGTTAGTACTTCTCTTATCTGTGTAAATGGAGAAAACAAACATCTTTGATTTAGTTAGCCACAACATGTCAGTTATACAAAAGACAAATATGGTATGGTAAGGTTTCCGGTCGTTCTGAGAAAGTACATCATGAACTGATCACATGCTGATCAGGTCTTAGGTGATAGAAATCTACTAATGCTTATTGGTTTGTAACTTATAAGTGTATATGATGCAAATTATATACTTAGTGAGGAATGCCCTCCCTCAGATTCTGTAACAACCCTTATGGTATCTCCCTGTGTAATAAACTATCGGCTAGATTTCGAGTTTTGCGGTAAGAGCTGCTTGGTGCTAACTTGCAAGTTGTCACCACTCACCTCCCTCTAACGCTGCTATTACAGGTTTTCATAAACCCGGCGTTAGCAGGCAATATGTGAGCGTAGAGCAAAATTGAGCTCCATACCGCACTCCAATACCAGCGCTGCTTTGAGCTGGTTTTACGTGCTCATGCACGATTTCCCCATAGACATCAATGGGGAGAGCCGGCTAAAAAAAAGCCTAACACCTGCAATAAAGGAGCGTAAAGCTCCGTAACGCAGCCCCATTGAATCCTATAGGAAAAAAAAGTTATGTTTACACCTAACACCCTAAAATAAACCCAAGTCTAAACACCCCTAATCTGCCGCCACCGACATTGCCGACACCTACATTACACTTATTAACCCCTAATCTGCCGCCCCGCCACCGCCACCGCCACCACCTACCTACACTTATTAACCCCTAATCTGCCACCCCAAATGTCGTCGCCACCTACATTACAGTTATTAACCCCTAATCTGCCGCCACCGCCGCCACCTACATTATACTTATTAACCCCTAATCTGCCGCCCCAACACCGCCGCAACCTACATTACACTTATTAACCCCTAATCTGCCGCCCCCAATGTCGCCGCCACCTACCTACACTTATTAACCCCTAATTTGCTGCCCCAATGCCGCCGCGACCTACCTACACTTATTAACCCCTAATCTGCCGCCCCCGACACCGTCGCCACCTACATTACACTTATTAACCCCTAATCTGCCACCCCGAATTCTGATTGGAACAGCCAATAGAATGCAAGCTCAATCCTAATGCAATCAGCCAATAGGATTTTTTACCCTTTAATTCCGATTGGCTGATAGAATCGCCATCTTGGATGAGGTCCCTTAAAGGAACCTTCATTCTGGAAGAGCCGTCGATTGAAGAGGATGCTCCGCGCCGGATGTCTTGAAGATGGAGCCACTCCGCGCCGGATGGATGAAGATAGAAGATGCCATCTGGATGAAGACTTCTGCCGGCTTGGATGAAGACTTACGGCCCGCTTGGATGAAGACTTCTGCCGGCTTCGATGAGGACTTCTGCCGCTTCGTTGAGGATGGATGTCGGGTCTTCAAAAACTGTAAGTGGATCTTCGGGGGTTAGTGTTAGGTTTTTTTTAAGGGTTTATTGGGTGAGTTTTATTTTTAGCTTAGGGTTTGGGCGGGAAAAGAGCTAAATGCCCTTTTAAGGGCAATGCCCAATACAAATGCCCTTTTCAGGGCAATGGGGAGCTTAGGTTTTTTTAGATAGAATTTTATTTGGGGGGTTGGTTGTGTGGGTAGTGGGTTTTACTGTTGGGGGCAATGCCCCGCAAAAGGCCCTTTCAAGGGCCAATGGTAGTTTATTGTAGGCTAGGTTTTTTTTTATTTTGAGGGGGCTTTTTTATTTTGATAGGGCTATTAGATTAGATGTAATTAGTTTAAATATTTGATCATTTATTTTTTATTTTGTGTAATTAGTGTTTTGTTTTTTTTGTAATTTAGTTAATTGTATTTAATTAATGTAATTTATTGAATTGTAGTGTAAGGTTAGGTGTTAGTGTAAGACAGGTTAGGTTTTATTTTACAGGTAAATTTGTATATATTTAACTATTTAATAACTAATCTACCTAGTTAAAATAAATACAAACTTACCTGTAAAATAAAAATAAAACCTAAGATAGATACAATGTAACTATTAGTTATATTGTAGCTAGCTTAGGTTTTATTTTACAGGTAAGTATTTAGTTTTAAATAGGAATTATTTAGTTAATGATAGTAATTTTTATTTAGATTTATTTTAATTATATTAAAGTTAGGGGTGTTAGGGTTAGACTTAGGGTTAGGTTTAGGGGTTAATAACTTTAGTATAGTGGTGGTGATGTTAGGAACAACAGATTAGGGGTTAATAACAGTAATGTAGGTTGCGGCGATGTTAGGGACAGCAGATTAGGCGTTAATAATATTTAACTAGTGTTTACGATGCAGGAGTAATTTGGTGCATTTGCCGGAAATCCAACCCCTCCGGAACAGCTGGAGAGAGACAATCAGACCCAACTCCTACTCAACCAGGTCCGATCACCATCTCAAAGGTAAGGCACCTTTTAAATGTCTAATTGCTTGACTAGTTATTGGAGAAGAGAGTCTTAATATAATAGCCCTGAGTGCCAGATTCCTTAAGTAAGACTAAATAATATATTTATATGATTTTAAGCATGCTGTAACACCGATGCAATTCAGCCTAAGACAAGGGGGCCTATCTATCAAGCTCTGAAAGGAGCTTGATGGCACGTGTTTCTGGCGAGTCTTCAGACTCGCCAGAAACAGCAGTTATCAATCAGCGGTCACAAAGACCGCTGCTCCATAACCTGTCCGCCTGCTCTGAGCAGGCGGACAGACATCGCCGGAAATCAACCCGACCGAATACGATTGGGTTGATTGACACCTCCCTGCTGGTGGCCCATTGGCCGCGAGTCTGCAGGAGGCGGCTGGTGCAATGCTAAATACGGAGAGCGTATTGCTCTCCGCATTCAGCGAGGTCTGGCGGACCTGGTCGGATCAGGTCCACCAGACCTTGATAAATAGAGGCCAGGGTCTTAGTGACATAGTCTTAGTGACAAGAATACCTAGGTTATTTAGTTTAACAATGCAGTATGGGATTAGCAAAGTCAACTATAATGTATGGGGCCCTTATAGGAACAGATATATATCAAATACAATGTACTATATACCCATGGGTAAATTAATATAGTCATAAATGGAATAAGATAACAGATGGATAAATGAAAGAAAGCTCACAACTTTATTGAATTTATCTAAAGAATTCAGGGTGTTTTGCAAATAGTATCATCTAATGTTTTTGCTTTAAGTTTACATGCATAACTCTGTTACAAAGTTGGTAATAATTTATAATATCCCTAATGTTTAATTTTCACAGTTATTTTAGAGTGTTCTAGTGTTTTATTAATTAAATACTTGATTTCTTTGTTGTAGATTATTTGTAATTGTCATCAGGGGTCAAGTCCTACAAAAAAAAGTGTGGGAACTCACCAAGACCTCCACCCCCTCACAATTAATACTATTTTATACACACACACACACACACACTGTATTTATATGTATACAATCTATGGTTAAAGTGAAGGTAAAGTTTGCCCGATTGCATTATTTAATTATACTAGTCACCCTAAATAAACAGTACTTTCATTCATCAGTTTTTTTAATTCGAAGTATAAAATGAGTTTTAGATCTTTAAACTTACTTGCTTTTGAGCCGTAAATTCAACCCGTCATAAAAAAAAAAAAAATTATTTGCAGGTCACGGTTTTTTTTCTGCCTATTGAAATCCTGGCCGTTAGGCGGCCGTCAAACTTCGTCATCCACCTAAGGCATGATCTGCGCAGATTGCCGCATGCGCATTGCTAAGTAGTCAATGCTGTGCGCATGCGCAGTTCATTTGGATCCTCCTGAACGCACTATTGAGACATGTATAGAGCGGGTGGGACCGCTCTGTACGTCACTCTCTCACAGATCAGGAAATGGATGTGGGGATGAGTTATTAACAGAACGGTATGTAAATATAGAACAAGATTATTTTACAATTATATACTGAATTCTAAAAATAAAGATAGCGATTTTATTATTTAAACTAGGAAGAATTTGTTACTGTTTACAGATAGGTAAAACTTTACCTTCACTTTAATGAAAGCAAATAAAAACCAATGAAGGGTTGAATGGTTGCCTTTGGGCCTGAGACTCCTCCTCTGTCACAGAGTATCACCCACTTAATGTCCAATAGTCCTATTTCTGCTGAGGGGAACTAAATAACCCCAGAGCAAGCCATATAGAAATGTAAGCACCATGTGTTCCATACAGTGCGGGGTGATCACACAGCAGGACTGCTGACAGGCTTGTATTTAGTGTATTGTAGGAAGTGTTACTACTAGAGGATCTCACTATCCATCTAACCAGACAGTGCTCAGCTCCTCCCCCCAACAGCTGCAGTGTTTACTAAAGCGTTTCTGTTCTCTGTCCAGGGGGAACTTAGTTACACCTGCAAAAATAGTGCTGGAACTCCATTCCCATGTGTTCCCGCTGGACTTGACCCCTGATTGTCATCATTAAAATGCACAAGATAGAATTGGTTTTGTCGTGAATTGACAAACTATTAATGTGATAAAATTACTTGAAACAGTGTAATTCTCTTAGCTTCCTTAAAACACTACAAAGAGCGGTTGATTCTTGAGTAGACTTCCATTAGAGATTGTAAAGGCAAACATTGAGGTGAACTACTGTTTGACAGACAAAATTACTGCAACTGTGTATTTACAGCAGTCCTTCACATATATCTTCTTGATTGGTGGACTATCTGCATTATATTTTATTATATATGTTTTTGTGTCATCAGGTCACACATTTCTTTTTTCAAGTACAAGATGCTGATGGTAGTTTGTTTATTGTAAGTTCCGGTATATTTATAGTTACGTATTTATAATAGTGTTGTATTTGATGCCATCCTGGTTGAGTAAATTGTGTTTGTGAAAAGTTTATATTTAGTTAAATTGTGTAATGTTTTGATTCTATTCTGTTTATAGTTGTTGAGCAATTTTTCAGAGAAGGGTCATATGTGTGAAAGTTATGTAGTTTGTGTTGAACAGACATTGAAGCTGTACAATTTTACAAGTTTGTAGCTTCTTTTGGATAAATCTTATCCTGATTACTAAGCTTCTGTGTGTTGTTTTGTTAGAATAATTAAGATGATCACTCACACACTGAATTAGTTTTATTTAGTGACATAGCTGCTACACATGCCGTACTACATTCTAGCACCAAAGGCAGTTTCTGTATCTGTTGACATGACATGATATTTATTTATATGACCTACAGAAGTGTAAGACCCATGTATAAAACAAGGGACACACAAACCATGACAGACAGTTTTACTGAACTTCCCTTTAAAGGGATAGTCAAGTCAAAATTAAACTTTCATGATTCCGATAGAGCATGCAATTTTGATCAACTTTTTAATTTACTTCTATTATCAATTGTTCTTCCTTCTCTTGGTATCTTTATTTTAAAAAAGCATAAATTTAAGATTAGGAGCCGGCCCATTTTTTTATTCAGAACCTAAATGTAGCCATCAATCAGCAAGCTCTGCCCAGGTTCTGAACCAAAAATGGGCCGACTCCTTAACTTACATTCTTGCTTTTTCAAATAAAGATACCAAGAGAATGAAAAAAATGATAATAGGAGTAAATTGGAAAGTTGTTTAAAATGGCATGCTCTATCTGAATCATAAACGTTTAATTTTGACTGGACTGTCCCTTTAACTTGTTACCATATTTTGTTCTAATGACACAAGATGTGTCTCATGAACAAACAAAAGGGGGGAGGTATAATCTGATTGCTTGATTTAGTGTTATATAATTGCTTGATTTAATTGAAATGTTTGTATTTGCAGGATAAGATCATGGAGCTGTATCTCAGAAAACTAATTAATATTTTTAAGTATTTTCTATATAAGTAATGCTGTTCAGCCCACAGAGAGAAGATTTCATGGTGCACTCCCTTGGAAGTTGGATACAGATATAAGAAAACTTAATTTGGAAAGAAATAATATTTGGAGCTACAGTGGAAAAGACCATATCAAATTTTCTTGGTAACAAACACTACAGTAATTGTTGCTGAAATTAACTCTTGAATGCATGTTTTTCAGTGCAAACTAGTAGGAGAACCAAATGTATCAATTTAACCCACATAGACAGAGCCAAAAATCACTGATCAGCAAAAGACTTATGTATAACATCAAAGAGAAAGTGTTTGGATAGAACACAGAGACATAGAGAGCTAGCCTACTGCTTGAAGCAGTTTTCTTATTTATTTTATTGTTTTATCACATTTGACATTAAAGGGACAGTAAAGTCACAAAAAATTGTTCATGATTTAAATAGGGCATGTAATTTTAAACAACTTTCCAATTTACTTTTATTACCAATTTTGCTTTGTTCTCTTGGTATTCTTAGTTGAAAGCTAAATCTAGGAGGTTCATGTGCTAATTTCTTAGACCTTGAAGACTGCCTCTAATCGGAAAGCATTTTGACAGTTTTTCACCACTAGAGGGCGTTAGTTCATGTATTTCATATAGATAACATTGAGCTTAGGCACGTGAAGCTCCTAGGAGTCAGCACTGATTGGCTAAAAATGTAAGTCTGTCAAAAGAACTGAAATAAGGGGGCAGTTTGCAGAGGCTTAGATACAAGGTAATCACAGAGGTAAAAAGTATATTATTATAACTGTGTTGGTTATGCAAAATTGGGGAATGGGTAATAAAGGGATTATCTACCTTTTTAAACAACAATTATTCTGGTGTTTACTGTCCCTTTAATTTTATCATGTATCTATTTTATTTTATTTTGTATTGTGTATTGCTTTACTATGGTTAGGGACAGAATCATATATTTGACCAATACATAACAAATCTGGGAAACTGATCAAGTTATATGAGGAGAAATGTAGTATTATTTGAATAAAATAGTTTTTATTAGCTGCTAAATTAATTAGACATGGCCTGAAAACTGTTGGATGTGTAGGTACATCCCCCATAGCGTAAATGGATTTCCCTGGATGGGTGTTGCACTCAGTAATCCAAAATGTTGTTTTGGTCTCACATATAGGAATAAATGAATAAATATAATGCTAATAGCCAAGGAAAAGCCCTCAACAAGTATTATCACATGCCCAGATTTAACAATATATATATATATGTAGAGCCTAAACTTTTGCCCAAGCTACCAGCACATGTAAGAGAATCTGGAGACTATATAGATTACTATGTAAGGGTATATGTGAGATATCTGATAAAGTAGAAAACAAGAAGTTGTAGCATGAACAGTACAATAAATCCTGAATAGACATGGATACTTTTATTAAGTAAATATTACAGTACTGACTACAATAAGAACTTAAGTAAAACATTTTGCATGATCTCATTTGGCCCTTAGAGAGAAGAATGGAACATTAATATTTTATTATCTCTTTGTCTCACCACCCACTGAGATGCTTTGGGAGGAAGCCTGAAGGAAGAGACTTACATGAACATGATAGGACTCTGCTGTATGTACTGGAACTGTTTTACAGCTCTTTGTTTGTACAATCCCCCAAGTGGGCGGAGTTCTAGAGACACATTTACCAGCATTAGTACCCAGATAAAGGCTCAATATTCACTGTATTTTAAATTGTTTTCAATTATTTATATTCTCGTAAAGGAGACCTGGATTCCATACAGAGTTGTTATATAGAGCTATTATCTTTGAGCTAATCTTAGCTCAGAATAGCGTGAGTACCCATGTTCTTATAAAGTGGATTGTCTATTTTGTTACAGTGGTGCGCTATGATCCTATATTCTCCTTTTTTCTTTTGAGAATTGAAGATTTATAAGGACCATTTTAATTGCACTATTATACAATAAAATACAGATAAATTAAACGTTGCATATACATCTATCATATATCTACAATCCCCCAGCTCCTAAAGTGTATTATTCATGTCATAATTCGACAATTGTATTGTAAGAAATGGGGTTGAGTTTCTGTTGACACAAAACATATATAATGTCCACAGAACCTTACTCTTAAGATAATTCCTATATTTGGACAAGATGATGTATATGCGACGTTTCGGGCCTTACAGCCCTTAATCATGCATAAATTGGTTAAAGCTGCTTACTTCTATTTATACCACAAACCATTATACATCTTAACCCCTTCACCCAATACGACGTATATATACTTTGGCTATCGTACGTCGTTGCTTCAGGAGGCTCCAGCACTCTCGGCTGTTAAGTTACAACCAAGATCTGGAGCTCCTGAAGCTTCAGGCATCTGCCTCATATGGAGCCGGAGTGCGATCAGTGCTCCGGCTTCATATGAGGGCAGATGCCTGATTGTTACAGATGGTGACACTGTGCGTGTCACCGTCTGTAATGATCGTTGCTGGTGCCGGTGGGAGGTGAAGGCGGGTGGGCGGTCCAGCAGGGGAGGCGGGAGGGAGAGGGAGGGAGTGGGAGGACCCTACCCACAGAAAAAAATAAAAATGATAGGGACAGTGCAGCTATAGCACATAAAAGGGGATCTGGGGTGTGGGGGTCCCCTAACAAACAGATTGCGGGTGGGGGACACTATGCTACAGAAAGGGAGCTAAAAATAATAATAAAAAAAAAAAAATTTAAAAAAGCAGTTTTTAGGTACTGGCAGACAGATGATAG